>NC_077232.1:11940936-11993436 GCF_027887165.1 Monodelphis domestica | reverse complement strand
CACAGGAGGCCCCTCCTGGCCCCTGGCTTTACCGACTTGGCACCAGCTTGTGGACAGCCCAGGTACCTCTCTGCCTCCTTACTCCTGAGGGCAGGGGTAGGTTGGTTTGCTTGGTTTTCGTCTGTCTTTCTATCCCCAGCCAGGTCTGACGGGCTTCATAACCTGTTTTGTTTTGTTTTTAACCCTTACTTGCTATCTTAGAATCAACACTATGTACTGGTTCCAAGGCTTAAGAGATAGGCAGTGGGGGTTAAGTGACTTGTCCAGGGTCACACAGCTAGGAAGTGTCTGATATTTGAACCCAAGACCTCCTTTCTCCAGACCTGGCTCTCCATCTACTGAGCCACCAAACTGCCCCTCTGCCATTAACTCTTAATGTGACTTTGTAAAAAAAAAAATTTTTTTTTAAACTACTAATAGCAGCTGACACCCTCAGAGTGTTTTACATATAATGGGTATCTCATCTGCTGTCACAACAACCCTTGGGGGCAGATGCTACTGTTAGTCCCATGGTCCAGATGGGGAAACTGAGAGAGAGTGGTTAAGTAATTTGCTCAGGGGCCAGAAGCTAGTAAATGTCTGAAACAGGATTTGAACTCGGGTCTTCCAGAAACCAAGTACAGTACTCTCCATCCACCCTTCCCTGGCCTCAGCCTCCTCTTCTGTAAAATGAGGGGCTGTGCTGGACAGCCAATGAGGTCCTTTCTATCGCTAACCCTAACCCTACGATCGTACAGCCAGCTCTTCCAGCCTGAAAGCTGATGATCTATGAGTTCTCGGTAGTGCCAGGAGCTGGAGAGATGCCAGGGATGGAAGACGGGCAGCTCAAGGGCTGCCTCAGGCATGTTCCCACATCCGTGCCCACACATGCCAACAGGCACACCAAACATTTCTCCATGTCCCTCTCTAGCCAGGCAGGGAAGCCTGGAGCCCCCCTTGGGCCCTATGGGGAGTCTCCTTGCCAGGGATCTTTAGAGGAACTGAGTCTGGGGCTGGAGGGGTTGAAGAGGAGAGGGCCTGGGCACATCCATGTGCCCCATGGGCTGACCTGGGGACAGAGGAGGCCTTCAGGAAGTGGTCTAGAAGAGGAGGCTGAACTAGAAGGTTCCAGAGAGAGAGGGCAAGGGTTGGGGCATGGGGTGGCACTCCTTTGGCCAGAGCCCATGCTCCCTCCTGCCACCCACCCCACCCTGTCCCCCTGTTCTTTCCTCCTCCCTGCCCAAGCAGCTTGGGAGCTTGAGGTATTTTTAGGCCTCAGCTGACAGGCTGTGAAATCACTCTCTTCGCACTTCCCCAGTCAGGAGAGGGCTGGGGGGAAGGGGAAGGGATAGGGGCCTATGGGGGGCACACAACTGCTTATTCTCCAGGTTTAGAGTACTGTGGGGTAGAAGGGATGCAATGCCAGAGGGAGAAGTCTTCAATGCCAAGTCTCCTTCTGGTGAGAAGCCCGGTGGAAAGAGGGAAACTGAGGCAGCATGCTTGCCACTCCTCCAGGGTGTCCACTGCTCTGTGCCCTCTCGATCAGGAAGAGAGGGCCCAGGGCTGTGCTGTCAGAGCACAGATATATGGAATGGACCACTTTCCATGCACACAACTTTGGGGTCTCGGAGAGGGCTGGGGTCATGCACCTTCCTATCCTGAAAGGTCTGGGATTCAGGCCTAGCAGCCTCCGACCCCCACCACTCAGCCACAATGTCTCAGGAGAAGATGCCCAGCGTGGGGGATAAGGTAATCTCATCCTTCGGCCCTTTGCCAGGAGGGTCAGCGCCTGAATCAAGATGGAAGGACTCATTCCGTCAGGTGGTATTGGCGAGCCAGCCTGAGGAATGCCCATGTTTCTAAGGACCCAGGGCTCAGAATCAAAGAAGATCCCTGGAGGGATTCTGCCATCTTTCCCAACCACGGAGGCACCCATCCAAGAAACACATGAAAGCAGGAGTTGGGAGGGAGAGGCCTTGGCGCAGGGGAGGTCAGAGCTAAGGGAAGGGGCCTCAGGACCCAGCATACTGGAACGAAGAAATGTTTGTCTCCCCTTTCAAGGTAGATCCTTGTTGTGGAAAGGAGCCAGGGAGGCCCTGTCTGGACTCTGCCATCTATTAGGCCTGTGACCTTGGGTAAGTCAATTCTCATGTTTGAGACTGTTTTCCTTCCATAAAGTATTCATTAAGTCCTTACTATGTGCAGAGAATTGTGCCAAGAGCCAGAGAGCCCAATGAAAAAGCAAGCCGGCCCCAGCTCTCAGGGAGCTCCCATTCTAACTGGAGAGGCAGTGCCAGGAGGGTCAGCTGCAAGCCCAGAGTCCTTGGGGTGCGGAAGCAACGCAGGAGCCAGACTGTGGGCTCTGGGAAAGCCCTGAGAACACACACTGTCAGAATGGGCAGGACCTCAGACTCCAGGATCCTGCCTGGAAGGACCCTTGGCAGTCACGCCAGTGGAGCCTCCTCTTTTTAGAGATGAGGAAACTGAGGCCTGGAGTTGGCAGGTGACTTTCTGCAGGTCCCAGAAATAGGGAGTGATTGACCTAACTGTAAATCCGATATTCCTTCCTTGGTGCCATGCCTGCCAGTGTAGGAAGGGACCCCCGAGACACAGAGAAAATGCAGTGACTTGCTCAAGGTCACCCAGCCAGTTAGGGCCAGAGATGAAACCTGAACTCAGGTCTCCTAACTGCCAATTCAAGGCTTTTCTCCCTCCCCCCCCCCATGACTCTAAGCTGCCTCCTTCCTCTGGGACAGAGCCTCCCTGGGCAGGTACCAGCCACCTCTTGTCTTGGTATCAGACCTGTGGACCCCAACATGAAATCTAGACACGTGAAATCCCACAAGCTCTCCTAGGGGAGATGGCGCAGAGCCTACCTGGTATGGGAGGCATGGATAATTCAGACATTTGCTGAGTGCTCAGTGTGCCAGGCTCTGTGCGAGGCTCCCCACAGCCACATGCTTCCCTGCTGGGGAGGAGGCATGCCAGGCGTACCCACAGCCCCCAATGCCAGTCCACATGGGCGTGTTCGGAGGCCAGGAGTGCAGGCATTTGGCCTTGGGTGACTCTGGGGAAAGGTGGGAAGACAGGCTCAGGCCCAGCTGTGAAAGTTGGTCCTTGTGCCAGAGGCTGTGGGCACAGAGGAGGGGGTGGCACGCCTAGTTGCCCTGGAGACAAGCCTGGCATTCATGGGTACTCAAGCTCAGCCTTAGCAGCCGTGTGGCAGGCACCCTTAGGGTTCTGCTCTGTTGCTCACAGGCCCAAGATAGTCTGTGGGGCACGGCAGTCTCATCCTGCTCCTGCCAGGATCATGGAAAGTGGGGCTCTCCTAAGAGGAGGCTCCCAGGCTGGCTCCGTGCCACTGGGGCACCTTCTCCTCTGCCAGATCAAGTCTGTAGCCCTGGAACTGCTGCCCCTGCTCGGATTGGCCATTCCATAGTCCACCGGTCCAGACCCGAGAGGATGCCCCAGGCCCAAAGCCCCCTTCCAGCACGAGGCTGGGGATGCCCTGGAGCCCCTCGGCCCCCCTAGAATGTGGCAAGGGGCCGGCTTGTCCCCCTTTTGGAGGTGGCTCCCTGTAGGGCAATGAGCCCGGTCTCAGTGGAGACCGGCTCAGTGACCTTGGGTAAGTCAACCTCATCTTTGCGCCTGCTTTGCTTCCATGATCAAGTGAGGAGGCTGCAACAGATAATCCATGTTTTCTGCTGTTTAGGAGCCAAAGTCAATAGACCAACTCCCTCCTTGGGCGTGGGTGAGCTCTGGCCTCAGTTTCTTCATCTGTAAAATGAGGAGGCCCTTTCCTGCTCTCAGACTTAGGAGGTGAGAAGGGCCTCTGCAGGTACAAAGGAAAAGGTCTAAAAACAGAATCCACAGTCCCTGAGCCCAGGAAGCTTCCCATCCACTAGGAAGGCCTGCAAGTGTGTCAATAATAACACCAAGGAAGCACTGGGAAAAATGCAAGTATAAAGTGTTGGGAGATTAGACGAGAGAGATCGTGGCTAGTTGGGGAAATCCAGGAAGCCTTTCTGAAGGAGGGAGGCTTCTGGTTTCGTACCAATCCCATTTTCTTTTTATCACTTTTCATCTTGAAAGCAATCCTGGGCCATGGCTCCAAGGCCAGAGAGGAGGGCTCAGAGGCCTCTGGTGGGCAGGATGAGGGCAGAGCTGGGCACCTCCGTGGATGAGGAGGGGAGGGGCTATTGGCCTGGGGACCTGGGGGGAACAGAAATTCCCTGCCAAGGGAGGGCTTCTCCCAGAAGGGGCTGCCAGGAGGGGCAGGTCCCCTGGCATTGGACGCTGGGTAATGCCAGGCCTGGAGGAGGGCCTCAGAGACGTCCTACTTGGGCGATCCTGGGAAAACCACTCAGCCCCAACTGCGGAGCCCTCGGCGCTGTGCTGGCGAGAGCAAGCCAGAAGGAAAGGGTTTAAAAGGGCCCAGAACCACTGGCTCAGGATCAGGAGACGCTCAGGGAGGGGGAGGCTGTGTCTGGGCCCGACCCTCCTCGGAGGCCATTCCCGCCTCACAAGTAACGATCAAGACAGCAACGGTCCAGGAGGGACGTCCTCAGAAGCACCACAGCTACCGCCGGGGGCTCAAGAAGGGCCCTGAAGCTTTGGGGAGTCACGAGGGCAGAGACGGCCATCCACCCCCCAGCCCCCCGCCCTGCTTCCACCGACCTGTGGTAATGAGACGGATCCAATTTGTACTCAGGGGCCCGCCGGGAGCAGCTGCCGCAGCAGGGTTTAAAGTAATTTAATTGGACACATTAGCCGCATGGCTCTCTTCTCTGCTGCCCCCCGTGAGCTGCCTCCCTTTGGTGCCACCCCAAGTCCTCCAGCCACATTCCCAGGAGACCGAGCGAGGGCCTTTGCCCACTGAGCACCCCCCCCCCCAGCCCGCGAGGCCCCCGGATGCTTCATGTGTCCTTCCCAGAAGCAAAAGCTTGTGACCCGGAACCCCCAGCCTCGTCTGTCCTAGAGCTCTGATCTCCATCCCAAGCTAGAAGGTGGAGAACGTTCTCCACATCAAGAGCTCTGGTCCATGATTGGTCCATGGAACACTCATTGTTCCAGAGGGCTTCCCTTCTCTCCCATCCCAACCTTCGCACCTGGGACTTGGAAGGGAGTGACATATAGTCTCCTCCAGGTCCTGACACTGTGGGTTGGACACCAGGAATTCTCTTTTCCTCCCAGATCTGTGGGTCAAAGGTCACGACAATCTTGCTCCAAAGGCCAAGCTAGGTGGCTCACTATTGGATAGAAAACCAGGATAGGAGGTCCTGGGTTCAAATTTGACCTCAGATGCTTCTTAGTAGTGTGACCCTGGGGAAGTCACTGAACCTCCACTGCTAGCCCTTGTGGCTCTTGTGCCCTATAACTGATACTATGGAAGCAGAAGGTAAGGATTTGTTTGTTGGTTGGTTTTTAATCTTCCTCTGCCCTTTTCAGCTGAACTCGAAATTCCTACCCTTGTTATTGTGCATTTTGTCTCTGTCTCTGTCTCTGTCTCACCGACACACACTCCAGCAGCAGCAGAGCTGATTTTTCTCTGTTAGGAACTTCTATAGAAGGGCTGATGGGTAAACTGACGACACAAAAGCTAAGAAGAACGACGACGAGGCGGTGACCGGGCCAGGGACAGTCAGTTCTAAGAGCTTGGATGGCTAGAGAAGAGCCAGAGAAGAGCAGGCAGGGACAGGGGGAGAAGGGACACAGCAACAGCCCAGAAGCCCAGGAAAGGGACGTCCTACTTGTTCTGCTTGGCCCCAAAGAGGACCCGGAACAACCGGAATACACTAGAGCCAGGAACGTCCAGCTCAGTGACTGTGAGATGCCCAAAGGGAAACGGGCTACCAGAGGGCAAAGCCTGGGGCCTCATCTGAAGAAGCCAACCAGCAGAGACTAACTGTCGACTTCTACCAGCAATATGATAAAAAGGCTTTTGTGGTGACAGTCAGGACGGACAAGTAGATCTCAGAGGCCTACCTGCCGACTCAGAGATTCTGTGATTCTGTCATTGAGACATTCTACATCCAAAGAGTTCTAAGGCCCCTCCAGCTCTGACATTCTATGTTCTAGGCCCTTCTAGCTCTGACATTCTCTGTTCTAGGCCCTTCTAGCTCTGACATTCTCTGTTCTAAGGTCCCTTCCAACTCTGACATTCTATATTCTAAGGCCCCTCCAGCTCTGACATTCTCTGTTCTAAAGGCCCTTCTAGCTCTGACATTCTATATTCTAAAGGCCCTTCTAGCTCTGACATTCTATATTCTAAGGCCCCTCCAGCTCTGATATTCTCTGTTCTAAGGTCCCTTCCAACTCTGACATTCTATATTCTAAGGCCCCTCCAGCTCTGATATTCTCTGTTCTAAGGCCCTTCTAGCTCTGACATTCTCTGTTCTAAGGTCCCTTCCAACTCTGACATTCTATATTCTAAGGCCCCTCCAGCTCTGACATTCTCTGTTCTAAGGCCCTTCTAGCCCTGACACTCTATGTTCTAAGGCCCTTCTAGCTCTGACATTCTCTGTTCTAAGGCCCTTCTAGCCCTGACACTCTATGTTCTAAGGCCCTTCTAGCCCTGACACTCTATGTTCTAAGGCCCTTCTAGCTCTGACATTCTCTGTTCTAAGGCCCTTCTAGCTCTGACACTCTAAGTTCTAAGGCCCCTCCAGCTCTGACACTCTATATTCTAAGGCCTTTCTTTCCAGCTCTGACATTCTCTGTTCTAAGGTCCCTTCCAGCTCTGACATTCTATGTTCTAAGGCCCTTGCAACTCTGACACTCTAGGTTCTAAGGCCCCTCCAGCTCTGACATCCTATGTTCTAAGGCCCTTCTAGCTCTGACACTCTATGTTCTAAGGCCCTTCTAGCTCTGACATTCTCTGTTCTAAGGCCCTTCTAGCTCTGACACTCTATGTTCTAAGGCCTTTCTTTCTAGCTCTGACACTCTATGTTCTAAGAATGCTCCAGCTCTGACATTTTCTGTTCTAAGGCCCTTCTAGCCCTGACACTCTATGTTCTAAGGTCCCTTCCAACTCTGACATTCTATATTCTAAGGCCCCTCCAGCTCTGACATTCTCTGTTCTAAGGCCCTTCTAGCCCTGACACTCTATGTTCTAAGGCCCTTCTAGCTCTGACATTCTCTGTTCTAAGGCCCTTCTAGCTCTGACACTCTAAGTTCTAAGGCTCTTCTAGCTCTGACACTCTATATTCTAAGGCCTTTCTTTCCAGCTCTGACATTCTCTGTTCTAAGGTCCCTTCCAGCTCTGACATTCTATGTTCTAAGGCCCTTGCAACTCTGACACTCTAGGTTCTAAGGCCCTTCTAGCTCTGACACTCTATGTTCTAAGGCCCTTCTATCTCTGACACTCTATGTTCTAAGGCCTTTCTTTCTAGCTCTGACACTCTATGTTCTAAGAATGCTCCAGCTCTGACATTCTATGTTCTAAGGCCCTTCCAGCTCTACTCTATGTTCTAAGTAGCCCTTCTAGCTCTGACACTCTCTGTTCTAAGGCTCTTCTAGCTCTGACACTCTATATTCTAAGGCCTTTCTTTCTAGCTCTGACATTCTGAGTTCTAAGAATGCTCCAGCTCTGACATTCTATGTTCTAAGGCCCCTCCAGCTCTGACACTCTATGTCCTAAGGCCCCTCCAGCTCTGACACACTCTGCTCTAAGGCCCTTCTAGCTCTGACACTCTATGTTCTAAGGCCCCTCCAGCTCTGACATCCTATGTTCTAAGGCCCTTCTAGCTCTGACACTCTATGTTCTAAGGCCTTTCTTTCTAGCTCTGACACTCTATGTTCTAAGGCCCCTCCAGCTCTGACACTCTATGTTCTAAGGCCCTTCTAGCTCTGACACTCTATGTTCTAAGGCCCCTCCAGCTCTGACACTCTAGGTTCTAAGGCCCCTCCAGCTCTGACTCTAGGTTCTAAGGCCCCTCCAGCTCTGACACTCTATGTTCTAAGGCCCTTCTAGCTCTGACACTCTATGTTCTAAGGCCCCTCCAGCTCTGACACTCTAGGTTCTAAGGCCCCTCCAGCTCTGACACTCTAGGTTCTAAGGCCCCTCCAGCTCTGACACTCTAGGTTCTAAGGCCCCTCCAGCTCTGACACCCTAGGTTCTAAGGCCCCTCCAGCTCTGACACTCTAGGTTCTAAGGCCCCTCCAGCTCTGACACTCTAGGTTCTAAGGCCCCTCCAGCTCTGACTCTAGGTTCTAAGGCCCCTCCAGCTCTGACACTCTAGGTTCTAAGGCCCCTCCAGCTCTGACACTCTAGGTTCTAAGGCCCCTCCAGCTCTGACACTCTAGGTTCTAAGGCCCCTCCAGCTCTGACACTCTAGGTCTAAGGCCCCTCCAGCTCTGACACTCTAGGTTCTAAGGCCCCTCCAGCTCTGACACTCTAGGTTCTAAGGCCCCTCCAGCTCTGACACTCTAGGTCTAAGGCCCCTCCAGCTCTGACACTCTAGGTTCTAAGGCCCCTCCAGCTCTGACACTCTAGGTTCTAAGGCCCCTCCAGCTCTGACATCCTATATTCTAAGGCCCCTCCAGCTCTGACACTCTATGTTCTAAGGCCCTTCTAGCTCTGACACTCTATGTTCTAAGGCCCCTCCAGCTCTGACACTCTAGGTTCTAAGGCCCCTCCAGCTCTGACACTCTAGGTTCTAAGGCCCCTCCAGCTCTGACACTCTAGGTTCTAAGGCCCCTCCAGCTCTGACACTCTATGTTCTAAGGCCCTTCTAGCTCTGACACTCTATGTTCTAAGGCCCCTCCAGCTCTGACACTCTAGGTTCTAAGGCCCCTCCAGCTCTGACTCTAGGTTCTAAGGCCCCTCCAGCTCTGACACTCTAGGTTCTAAGGCCCCTCCAGCTCTGACACTCTAGGTTCTAAGGCCCCTCCAGCTCTGACACTCTAGGTTCTAAGGCCCCTCCAGCTCTGACACTCTAGGTTCTAAGGCCCCTCCAGCTCTGACACCCTAGGTTCTAAGGCCCCTCCAGCTCTGACACTCTAGGTTCTAAGGCCCCTCCAGCTCTGACACTCTAGGTTCTAAGGCCCCTCCAGCTCTGACTCTAGGTTCTAAGGCCCCTCCAGCTCTGACACTCTAGGTTCTAAGGCCCCTCCAGCTCTGACACTCTAGGTTCTAAGGCCCCTCCAGCTCTGACTCTAGGTTCTAAGGCCCCTCCAGCTCTGACACTCTAGGTTCTAAGGCCCCTCCAGCTCTGACACTCTAGGTTCTAAGGCCCCTCCAGCTCTGACACTCTAGGTTCTAAGGCCCCTCCAGCTCTGACACTCTAGGTTCTAAGGCCCCTCCAGCTCTGACACTCTAGGTTCTAAGGCCCCTCCAGCTCTGACTCTAGGTTCTAAGGCCCCTCCAGCTCTGACACTCTAGGTTCTAAGGCCCCTCCAGCTCTGACACTCTAGGTTCTAAGGCCCCTCCAGCTCTGACTCTAGGTTCTAAGGCCCCTCCAGCTCTGACTCTAGGTTCTAAGGCCCCTCCAGCTCTGACACTCTAGGTTCTAAGGCCCCTCCAGCTCTGACACTCTAGGTTCTAAGGCCCCTCCAGCTCTGACTCTAGGTTCTAAGGCCCCTCCAGCTCTGACACTCTAGGTTCTAAGGCCCCTCCAGCTCTGACACTCTAGGTTCTAAGGCCCCTCCAGCTCTGACTCTAGGTTCTAAGGTCTCTCCTACTTCTACCATTCTTGTTCAGAGGCCCCTCTCAGCCTGGACCTTCTCTAATCTTGTGTTAGTTCCTCCTTTGCACCCCCAATTTGATGGCCCTGTCGGGGTGAGTCCTGGGCTTTTATGGCCTGCTGAGGGCAGTGTCACTGTGAAACTTACACCCACGGCCAGTGGACAGTGAGCAGAGGCATGGGGGCCCCCGGGGGCCAGGGGAGGAGGGAGGAGGGATAGAAGGGATGACCCGCTCCTAAAAGCCATGCTGGCAGCCCCTGTGTGAAGACTGAGGACCGGCGAGAGGCTCAGGGCATCCCCGCCAGGCCCGGAGGCTCGGCCTTCTAAATCACGGATCTGCCTCTGGACCCCTTCTCAGAATAATGCTTTTAATTCAAGAAGCAGAATGCCCAGAATCCCAAAGAAAGTCTCCAGTTTTGGAATAAAGAGGGGCTGTTTTCCTCTGCGGTCACAGAGCCCTGAAGGCTGTCCACGGACTCCGGCTGGAGACAGGGAGACACGGAAGTCCTGCATCTGTGAAGGGAATCAAGTGGCAAGACAGGAACTCAAAGCCAGGCTTCCCATGATGCCGTGCCGCCTCTGGCCAGGCTCAGGCCCCACTCTGGGGTCCCAGAGTGCCCCCCAGCCTCCCCCCACTGGAACCGTCCAGCTAAGGAGGACGCTGCCCAGCGGAGAGCAAGGCCGCAGGGCAAAGGAAGGCAGCAGGGTGGGGGGCCCCCAGGGAGGCCGGCTCCCAGCTCCCCTGGCACACCTAGAAGCACCTCACTCCAAATAAACTCATTAAGTGCTGTTTACAGCTTGCACGGGTACTCAGATTAGCGCAGTTATGACAGCGGCCCAGCTGCTGCACGAGCAGCCCGAGCCTCCCCCTCCCACCTGCCCCTCCCCCCTCCCTCGCCGCTCCCAGAGCTCCCCCTCACGCAGGCAGCCTCCGCGGAGTGGTCCAGACCGTCCTCACCTCCTGGCCCAGCCTCCAGGGCCATCAGCGTCACCGGTCCCTGGACCTGCCTCACCGCCCCCATTTTACAGATGTGGAAACTGAGGCTCAGGGCGCCGTCTGCGATGCCGCCCTCCCCCAAAGGCTCAGCCCCCGCCCCCAGGGGATGCAGCCCGGCCACAAGCTTGGCTCTCCTCTCGAGTCGCTGCCGTGGGGCCGCGACCCTTCGCAAAGGCGCCACACCTCCCGCCAGCTGCATTCCATCCCCCGGCGGACTGGAGACGGACGCTCGTGCCCCTTGGCCAGCGGTTGCCCCCCCAGACTCGCTGGCAGGCCACAGCCCTGCCCCCATGAATCTGGCACCACCCGCCCCGGCCTTGGCACAGGCTGCCCTTGGCAGTGTTGGCTCGGGCACCCGTCCAGGGCAGAGACCTACCGAATAGAGGCCTGACCTCCCCCAGCACTGTCTGCCACCCTCGCTGCCCTCTCACCCCGCCCTGGCATCCCAGGCATCTCCCAAGAAGGGGGACCCCCCTGCTTGGCCGGCGTGGGCGGGGTCTCCTGCCTGCTGGGGAGGGTCCATGTCAGCTCCAGGAGCCCAGAGAGAGGGGGGCAGTCAGGGGACAAGAAGGGGGACACGGGGGCTCCCTCAGGACTCTCCCGTGATGGCTCTCAGCAACAGTCTCTCCCCCCACCTCCAGCCTCAGCCCCTTGGCAACCTCGAGGCATCCCAGGGTGTGTGCGTGCTCAGGGATGTGGAAGGGGGCGCCGCTCGGACCCGATGACCCACTGCTGGCTTCCAGGTGCCCCCCCCATGCCCAGGCCCCCCCGCTGCCTTGCTGTCCCTGATCCCTTGCCCCCCCCCCGTGCCCAGGCCTCCCCGCTGCCTTGCTGTCCCTGATCCCCTGCCCCCCCCATGCCCAGGCCCCCCCGCTGCCTTGCTGTCCCTGATCCCCTGCCCCCCCCATGCCCAGGCCCCCCCGCTGCCTTGCTGTCCCTGATCCCTTGCCCCCCCCCCGTGCCCAGGCCTCCCCGCTGCCTTGCTGTCCCCTGATCCCCTGCCCCCCCCATGCCCAGGCCCCCCCGCTGCCTTGCTGTCCCCTGATCCCCCCCCCATGCCCAGGGCCCCCCCACTGCCTTGCTGTCCCTGATCCCTTGCCCCCCCCCGTGCCCAGGCCTCCCCGCTGCCTTGCTGTCCCTGATCCCCTGCCCCCCCCATGCCCAGGCCCCCCCGCTGCCTTGCTGTCCCCTGATCCCCCCCCCATGCCCAGGGCCCCCCCACTGCCTTGCTGTCCCCGATCCCCTGCCCCCCCCACCCCCTGTGCCAGGCCCTCTCCTTCTCCTCCCAGTGTCCTTGAACACCAGACGAGGCCGCCAGGCTGCCTCCACCGGCCTCACGCACAGGGAGCTCAAGTGGGGCTGTTTCCACAGTGACGGCTCTGGAACGAGTTCCAGGGCGGGGGGCCTGGTGGAACCCCCAGCTGCAGCCCCCAAACCACCTGCTCTCTTCCCTCCCAATCTGGAGGCCGCCATGGCTACTCTGCCTGCCTGGCCTCAGGAGACCTGCTCGGCCCTAAGGGAGGGCCAGAATGGCTCACCCCAAGATGTGCCGGGGGTGTACTTGGCCGCGATCCTCGACAGAGGTCTGGGGAGCACAAGAGAGTCTTGGCGTCGTGCCCCAGTTAGATGCGACCACTCGGGATCTCTTGGGAGGCCAACCCTACTCTGCCCTCCACCTATTGCCTCCCCGGCCAGGCCCCACTCCTGAGACCGCTGCACCCAGGTCCCCCTCCCACACCCGGCCTCTTCTTTCAGTGTCCCTGAGCCAATCCTGGGTCCAGCTGCCCACTGGAGGAGGAGTGAAGAGGCAGGGGCTTAGCTCTGCGCCTGATTCCTCCCCTGCGAAGTGAGGGCCTGAACAAGGTGGCTGGAGGCCCTTGGGTGCTCCGACTGACTCCCATCTATTTTCTGATCCCTGCCAGCTGTGACACACTCTGCTTTAAGCCCCTGCCATTCTATGTGCCAAGGATGCTCCCAGCTTTCAGGGTTTCATGTTCCAAGGGCCCTTCCAGCTCTCGCAATATGTTCTGTTTTAAGATCTTCCCACATCCAACACTCTTATGTCCTAAGGGCTTCTCCAGCTCTGACATTCCAGGTCCTAAAGTCCTGTTCAGCTCTGACAATCTGTGCTGTAAGAATCCTCCCAGCTCTGACATTCTGGGTTCTGAGGTCCCGTTCGGTTCTGACATTCCATGTTCTAACGTCCTGTTTGACACTGATGTTCTGTGTCCTAAGAGCTTGTCCAGATAGGACATTCTAGATTCTAAGATCCCATCTCTCTCTGATGTTCTGTGTACTAAGAGCTTGTCCAGATAGGACATTCTAGATTCTAAGATCCCATCTCTCTCTGATGTTCTGTGTACTAAGAGCTTGTCCAGATAGGACATTCTAGATTCTAAGATCCCATCTCTCTCTGATGCTCTGTGTCCTAAGAGCTTGTCCAGATAGGACATTCTAGATTCTAAGATCCTGTCTAGCTCTGACATACGAGGTTCTAAGATCCCATCTCTCTCTGATGTTCTGTGTCCTAAGAGTTTGTCCAGATAGGACATTCTAGATTCTAAGATCCTGTCTAGCTCTGACATACGAGGTTCTAAGATCCCATCTCTCTCTGATGTTCTGTGTCCTAAGAGCTTGTCCAGATAGGACATTCTAGATTCTAAGATCCTGTCTAGCTCTGACATATGAGGTTCTAAGATCCCATCTCTCTCTGATGTTCTGTGTCCTAAGAGCTTGTCCAGATAGGACATTCTAGATTCTAAGATCCTGTCTAGCTCTGACATACGAGGTTCTAAGATCCCATCTCTCTCTGATGTTCTGTGTCCTAAGAGCTTGTCCAGATAGGACATTCTAGATTCTAAGATCCTGTCTAGCTCTGACATACGAGGTTCTAAGATCCCATCTCTCTCTGATGTTCTGTGTCCTAAGAGCTTGTCCAGATAGGACATTCTAGATTCTAAGATCCTGTCTAGCTCTGACATATGAGGTTCTAAGATCCCATCTCTCTCTGATGTTCTGTGTCCTAAGAGCTTGTCCAGATAGGACATTCTAGATTCTAAGATCCTGTCTAGCTCTGACATACGAGGTTCTAAGATCCCATCTCTCTCTGATGTTCTGTGTCCTAAGAGCTTGTCCAGATAGGACATTCTAGATTCTAAGATCCTGTCTAGCTCTGACATACGAGGTTCTAAGATCCCATCTCTCTCTGATGTTCTGTGTCCTAAGAGCTTGTCCAGATAGGACATTCTAGATTCTAAGATCCTGTCTAGCTCTGACATACGAGGTTCTAAGATCCCATCTCTCTCTGATGTTCTGTGTTCTAAGGTCTTACCTAGCTCTGACATTCTAGACTCTAAGGACCCAGCCAGTTCTGACATTCCATTTTATAAGGTTCTATCTAGCTCTGACAGCCTGTATTCTAAGGTCTTATCCAGAGCTGTCATTTTAGGTTCAAAGGACCCATCCAGTTCTGTCTAGCTGACAATCCAAAGTCTAAAGTCCTATCTAGCTGACATTCTGTGTTCTAAAGTCTGACATTCTAGGTTCTAAGGTCTTGTCCAGACATGACATTCTAGATTCTAAGATCCTATCTAGCTCTGACATTACAAGTTCTAAAACTTCTAGCTCTCCCAATATATTCTTTGTTTGAAGTTTCTTCCCAGCTCTTACATTCTATGTTCTAAGATGTCTATCCCTGACATTCTGGGTTTTAAGGTCCTGTTCAGTTCTGACAGTCTGTATTATAAGATCTCTCCCAGCTCTGACATTCTAGATACTAAGGTTCCTTTTAGTTTTTATAATATGTTCTATTTTTAAGATCCCTACCATCTTGATACTCTGTGTTTTAAGATTCTGTCTAGCTCTGACAGTTTATGTTCTAAGGTCCTTCTCAGTTCTAACATTCTAGGCTCTAAGATACCTTATAGCTCATACACTATATTCTGTTTTTAAGATCTTTCCCAGCTCTATCATTCTGTGTTCTAAGGTTCTGTACAGTTCTGAAATTTTGGGTTCTAAGATTCCTCCCACCTCTCATAATATGTTCTGTTTTAAGAGCTCTTCTCATTCTAATATTCTATGTTTTAGGGTCCTCCCAGTTCTGACATTCTAGGTTCTAAAGTCCTGTCCAGCTCTGACCTTTTGGGTTCTAAGTTGCTATCCAGCTCTGACATTCTATGTTTTAGGTCCATCCCAGTTCTGAAATTCTAGGTTCTAAAGTCCTGTCCAGATCTGACCTTTTGGGTTCTAAGTTGCTATCCAGCTCTGACATTCTATGTTTCAGGTCCATTCCAGTTCTGATATTCTAGGTCCTATGGTTCTGTCCAGCTCTGACATTTTGGGTTCTAAGGTCTCTCTCAGTTCTGACACCCTCTGAGTCAATGCATTAAGATCCCAGGTAGCCCAAGAGTTCCTGTCCCTGGGCTCCAGAACCAGGAGGGCAGGCAAAGGTCTCCAAAGTCCCCTGGCTGGCGGGCTGGTTTCCTCTCCCTGTCCCCAGCTCATTCACTCACCACAAGGTCACCTCTCCCTCTCTCCTGGCTGCCTCAGCGCTGCCCGAGCCTGCCCACTGCAACACTGGCCCCTACAGGCCAGCTGAGGCCCTGCCCAGCCTCAGGGAGGGAGGGCTAGAGGGAGTCTGAGCTGGGAGGAAGGAGGGCAGAGGAGAGAAAGCTTAGGAGAGGAGAGAAGAGGGGGAATGTCAGTGGAAGAATGCAGAGGACAAATGGAGATCTGTAGGAAAGGAGGACATGGGGGCAAATTCAGGGCTCCAGGCCAGGGAAGAGGAAACATTAGAAATGGGGAGGGCTTGGAGTATCACTTAGGATGCCAAGGTACAGCTGGTGAGGCATCCACTTATCCACTGCCTTTTCCCAGAGATCCTTGCGCACACCCTCATCATAGGTCCCACGGCTGGGCTAGGTCCCCTCATGTGGCTGCTGGTGGGTCAGGCTGTTTTCTCTCCAGTTCTCTCATATTTGAACCGGGTCTGTGGTTCCCTCTGATACCTCCAGTTTGAGACCACTGTGGGACTTGTGGGAGGAGAACAAGGGGGATCACCATGGGACAAGGGCTCAGGCGGATCCCCGTATACCCTGGCCACAGGGTGAGTGGCTCCTGCCTGGCTGTGGTCCTGATGATTCCAAAGGCAAGCCCAAACTATACTGGGGGGTTGAGATGGGGAGGGGGGAG
This sequence comes from Monodelphis domestica, assembly GCF_027887165.1. NCBI lineage: Eukaryota > Metazoa > Chordata > Mammalia > Didelphimorphia > Didelphidae > Monodelphis > Monodelphis domestica. The sequence continues at coordinate 11,977,586 of NC_077232.1, read as the reverse complement.
AAGTTACTGGTACTCAGGTGGGCAGAGGGAGCCCAGCCACAGACCCAGGGGGAGGACAGGGTCACACGCAGGTATCATTTGTGCTGGGTGCCCCCAGGGGCAGGGTACACAGATAAGAAGGGAGCCTGGGGGTCTGAGAGTCATGATTAGAGGGGCCCTTTGGATGGGGGGGAATAAGGAGGGAAACTGAAGGAAGGGCAGCTCATAGCCATTCTGCAAAAGGACAATGACAGCAAGATCTGTGCCAAGGGAGAAAGAACGTCAACTCCACAGCCAGGGCCAGTCTGGAAGAAGAGTGAGAGCCAGAGAGCAATCCATGGAGCCCAGAACCTCTCAGGTCCAGCAAGAAGGGCCTCCTTCCTCCTCCAATGTACCAGTCAAGGATCTAACCCTTCCCAAGGCTGCCCGATTCCCTGGGAGGGGGTGCAGTGGGGGAGTAACCATCCTCCCACCAATCACCCCAAACTGAGGAGGGCAGAGTGACTTGGTTCTGAGTGATTCCCACAGCTGCCCAGAGAGTCTACAAGATAGGCTTATGCCTTGATGCCAGGATAGGGACGGCCAAAGTAGCACCAGGGAGAAAGAGGGGGTGGTGGCAGCATTGTTATCGAGCTTCAGGTGGGCACAGATGCCCTCACTGCTGCCCAGAACAACCTCTGGGGTCAGTGGTAGAGACCAGGAGAGGAGAAGATGCCCGGGCACAAATGACATCATCATGCCAAGGTATAGGAGGGGCACAGGAAAGGGGGGGAGCTCAGTTCCCTCCTAGTGGATTTATTTTCTCCCTCTGGGACACCCAGGTGGTCTCAGACCACAGGAACTGACATCTTGGCAATGGAGGACTTTCTGTCCAAGTAGGGATCCTGACCCCTCTGCCAGGACTAAAGCAGGCTGGGATTGAGGGAAGGGTGGGCTTCCTTTGGTAGTTCTCCTCCAGGCCTGCCCTGGAATATGGGCATAAGGCTACAAGAATAGGATGAGGCTTCTCCTGCTGGGAGCAGGGCAGACACCAGAAGGCAGGGATGACAGACAGAGCTAGGCACTGTCCCCCTTCTGCCACTAAATCCCACTTGAACTGTCGTCCTTAGAGAAGCTTTGAGATCCTCCAGCCTCTACTTAAAAGAGGGACCTTTTGGGACTCCTACAGGCCTGGGGGATGCTCCCCTCCTCATCCTCTGGAGTGTTCACTCCTACTAGGACTGGAAGGAAATGACTTGCCTAGAGCTGGGGGCTTCTAGTGCTGTGGGAAGGGGAAAGGGCAAGGGAAGTGGCTGGTCCCTCATGGGGTCCTGCCATTGGACGGGAGGTGGGTTCAGCCCTTGGGGAGGGGGTAGAGGCACCAAGGAGGGTAGCCACAGGTGGGAAGCAGGATGGCAGAGGGAAACAGGAACCAGCCCTGCCAAGAAAGAGATGAGATTTCTCTGCTGCTGGGATGCCAGCTAGGTAGGACATAAGAAGGTTCCTCTGGGGCAATGAACAGGCAGTTAGAACATCTCTCCCCAGTACATACACACAGAGAAACAAGAGTGTAGTGAGCCTCTCAGTCCGGGACTGGCAAAAGGCCAGCAGGCTATTTTCTTGATAAGAATCAAGGGATAATCTACCTAAAGCGCTTTGTAATAGAAACTGCCAGTTACTGTTATTAGTGCTGGCACCATCTCGGCTCACCTCGTGCCCTCCCCAGCCCCCACGGCCACCTTCTTCCTCTTTCGTGTTGCTTCTCTGCGCACTGGCCCCAGCAGCTCCCCCACATCACACACACACACTTTCCCCTCAGCTACAGCCCCCCCCAATTCGCAGCAGGGTGCCCCCAGGTTGGCTGCTGACACCAGTTCCCTCTGCCCTGTCACGGACACCCCTCTGGACCCTTCCAATCCCCTAGCCCCAGCCCCGGCAGCGAGTGGCTGCCTGTGCCAGCTGCAGGCAGTTTTTACCCCAGGGAGCTGGGTACCCCTGAGGGGCAGCTGGCCTCCCGGGGAGCCCCTGGTCCAGAGTGGGCAGCTGCTCCTCGCTCTGCCACACACGCTGTCCTTGGACCAGTGGCAGGGAGGTCCTTGCGGGAGCCCGGGTGCCTGGCGCGGAGCCGGGGGGAGGGGGGAGCGGGGGATCAGGGCCACTCCGAGCAGGTGCCCACCCAAGGCTGGGTCAGTCTCGCTCCCAAAGTGGAGTCCTCGGGGAGCCCCGCAGTCGCCCGAGGAGCTGGAGCCCGCCAGGGCTGGCTCGGGACAGGCGGGCACAGAGCTGAGGGCTGCGTTGGGCACCCGAGGGGCCGCCGCCTGCCCGTCCCCGCTTACCTGGGCCGCCGCCGCCGCCGGCTGTGTCCGGGTCCCGGTACATGGTCCGACCGTGGGCGCTGTCGCCTCTCCGCCCCGGGGCTCAGTACCACCCCCGGCCCGGGCTCGCTGCCTCGCCCGCCAAGCCCTGCCGGCTCATGGGGCGCCGCCGCCGCCGCTGCCTCTGTCCTCACTGTGCCCGCTGCTGCTTCTGCTGTGCCCGCTGTCCCCGCCGCCGCCGCCGCTGCTGCTGCTGCGGGGCATGGGCTGGGGGCGAGCCCGGGCCCGGCGGGGCGGGGGCCGCCCGCTGAGTGCTGAGCACTGGGCTGACCACGGAGCGGGCGGGACCGGCCGTGGGCGGGGGCCCCAGGAGCTGAGCGCTGAGCGAGCGCCGAGCGAGCGCGGAGCACGCTGCCGCCGCCGCCGCCGCCGCCGCTGCCTCCCAGGGCCGGTGCGTGCGTGGGGCTGGGGGAGTGAGCGCGCGGGCGTGTGTATGTGTGTGTGTATATGTGTGTGTATGTGTATGTGTGTGCGCGCGCTCGCGGGGGGTGCGGACGGCAAGCTGGCAGGGAGGGGGAGCTGGCAGTGCGCGCGCGCGCGCCTCGGTCCCACCACCACGGCCACCACCGCTACCACTGGCCCCGCTGCCCCCGCCGCCGCTCCCAGCCCGCGCTCCCCGCTGCCCACTGCCGGCCGCCTGGAGCACTGCAGCCCGCGCCTGCCGCCCGGGTACCAGGGGCACCCGTGGGCAACGCCCGCAGCCCGCCCCCCGCCCCCCGCCCGCCCCATCCTATTCCCCCGCCCCCCGGGGGGAGGGTCCTGGTGCAGCACCCCCCCCCCTCCCCCAGGCCCCGCCCCCCGATGACCTAGGCTCCCTCCACCCCAACCCCGCCCGCTCTCTGGGCAAGGGAAACTGCCGTGAGCCGTGTGGCCGGCCACCTCGCTCCAGGGTGCCCCTTGATTCCTTGGGTGGGACAGTCATGAATCCAGGCCAGGTTTTCCACATGGTAGCGGCGCGGAGCGCGTCAACCCTGGGCTTGCCACCACCACGGTCCCCAGGAGCAAGCCCGGAACTAGGAGAAACCAGGAGTGGATTCGAGGCGGGATGGAGCCAGAAGTCTGGCCTGGGCTGGGGGGACCATTCCCCAATCCTTGAAGTCAATTCATCCCTAGCATCCTACCCCACCCCCAGGTTACGACCTGGCAGAGTGCGGTTTGTTGCCAACGGCCCTGGCTCTGGTGTTAGGCCTGGCTTCAAATGGTGCCTCTACCTGTGTGACCTTGGCAAGTCATTTTAGCCTCTCTGGGACTCAGTTTCCTCATCTGTGAAATGAAGGAGTTCAACTGAAGGCCTCTGAGGTTCCTCCCAGAGTTAAATCAATGAGCTTATGAATGGGCAGGGTGTGGAGGCAAAGCCCCCTTCCCTACCTGAAGGGGTCAGGATTCCATGGAAGGAATCTAGGTTAAGAGGCAGAGAATTCCCATTCGAATCCAGGCCCTTCAGCCATTCACTAGTCACAAGACATTGGGCACACCATTCCCTCACCTGTAAAATGAAGGGATTAGACTGCTAGACCCAGTCACTAGGTGGGTGCTAGAGAGAGAGAGAGAGAGAGAGAGAGAGAGAGAGAGAGAGAGAGAGAGAGAGAGAGAGAGAGAGAGGGAGGGAGAGAGGGAGGGAGACACAGAGAGACAGACACAGAGACAGAGAGACACACACAGAGAGAGACAGAGAGACGGAGACAGAGAGACAGACAGAGACAGAAACACACAGAGAGACACAGAGAGAGAGAGAGACAGAGAGACAGAGAGACAGAGAGACAGAGAGACAGAGAGACAGAGAGACAGAGAGACAGAGACAGACACACACATACACAGAGACAGAGAGACAGAGATGCTTTTTCACCTTCATCCAATCCTGCTCTTATGAATGCAAAAGCCCTCTCCTCCCCATCCCCATGAAGAACCCTAACCACAGCCCTAGGAATCCCATGGGAGTACCCACTCTCTCCTACCCTGATCCTGTAAGCACAGCCCTATTCCTTCCCACTTGCTCTCCCTCTGGCTTCCCCCACATCTCTAACAACATACAAGTCTGGATAATCTGGGGCTGGGGGTGGAGAACAGTTCTTGGGAAGGACGGGGCTCACAGGTCCTAGGAAGTCCTCAGAAACACCCACCAGCCACCTCCACACACTGGTTTTTGCCATTTTTTTGAATCCCCAGCACCTGGCACATAGTAGGTGCTTAACAAATAGTTATTGTCTACTTCTACATTTGACTTACTTTCAGCTAAGCAGTGGCAGGAGACCCCTTAAAAACAGCCTTCGAATTTCCACCCCCCACCCCCTTCACATACGAATACAATCGCTCTTCCCCTTGTCTATATACATAACACCCCCAGAGGGTGGAAATGAGAGCAGAATCACAGACACACAACTCCCAAACCTCCCAGCCCTTCTACAGGAACAACGACTATGGCATCCAGAGTGAAAGATTTCCCCTCCCACTCCTGGATATACACCTTCCTTTATACTGCCCACCCACCCAGAGCCACACCTCCACACAAACAGTCTCACACCGGCACACACCTCCATGATTCCAACTCTATTGCCCCCCTATACACACACACACACACACACACACACATCCACCCACAGCTTTCCTAGTTGAAAAGCAGATAAGGAAGTCAAGGAAATTCCCCAAGCAAATCTTTGGGAAGCCTGCATCCACAGAGGACATATTTCCTTGGATGGAATGTTCTAATTAAGTAATAATGAGAAGAAAGAGAGACTGGAGATCCATCCCACTGGGGACCCCAGTCCCCAAACATCTAGCCTCCTCTGTCCACTTGAGAAATTCTAAGCTCATCATTCCAGAGCTGGAAGCAAGTTTAGGGGTTTACCAAATCTAATTCCTTCATTTTATAGAGAAGTTTTGTGACCCTCCCAGCCTCCTCCCACAGGGCTAACCTGTGTGTCGAGCTACCTCCCTGTAGTCCAGCTAATCCTCTCTAAGAACTTTCCCAACCCCCAGGGCTAGGTCCACCTCCCAAGGTAAATTAAGCTTGCACTGATGGTTTGTGACTCTGTCCAAGGTCCTGTGCTAGACAATTCAGAAGGAGCGAGTGGGATACCAAGATGGATGATTTGGGGGCTTCCAAGAAGCCTTCCCCTGTCAGGGTCCCCGGGTAAAAGAGATCCTCAAATTTCTCATAGCACCTCCCCCTGCTCTTCACTCCTATCACATTCTACCTTGTATCATATTTATTCTCATACTGTCATATCTCCTCCCTCTCCCCACCCCCCACTAAGAGCATCTGGAGGACGGACACTAGGCTGGTTTTTTATCTTTGTGTCCCCAGTACCAAGCACAAGGTCTCCCATGGATTTATTGATTGTTGTCCAACTCTTTATGGCCCTTTCTGAGGTTTTCTTGGCCAACATACTGGACTGGTTGGCCATTTTCTTCTCCAGCTCACTTTCTCTCACAGATGAGGAAACTGAGGCAAATAGGGTTGTGACTTGTCCAGGGTCTGAGGCCAGATTTGAACTCATAAAGATGAATCTTCTTGACTCCAGGGACAAAACTTGATCCCCCGAACCCCCTAGCTGCCCTTTTCAATGATTAGATATTAGTAAATGATGATTTATATAGCTTGTAAGACTTTTAAAGTGTCTTACATACATGGATTCCTTTAGTTCTTAGAACAACCCATTATATCATTATGGACTTAGGGTTAGAAAGGCCTTAGGAGGTCATCAAGTCCAAACTTCTCAGGCCTACGGTGGAGGGGTGACTTGCCTGTGATGATCACACAAGTTGAGGTTCCAAGCTTTCTCCTGTGCTCCAGGTAAGTACTACAGATAGTATGCCCTTTCTACAAATGAGGACACTGAGGCTGGAGTTCAGTGACTTGTCCAGGGGCTCCTAATTGTGGCCATTCCAATCTCCCAGACTGGCTCATTCATCCCTGGCTACCTCTAGATAAATTCGAGGCTGATGGACAGAACTGTCTCCAGTCCGGTCCATGCCCTCATCTCTTGCCAAGACGATCAGACAAGGATGCCAAAGGGCACCTAGGAAGTGCATAGAGGAGAGCCAAGGAGAGAGAACCCAGTGTCTCCTGGCTAGTGGATGAGGTGAGAGAAGAGAGGATTGGTGGGGACTTCATGGAGAAGGTAACCCTCAAGGAGGCCATGTTGGCCCAAAGAAAGAGACACTAAATTTATAAGGCTTAAGTTTGAATTCTGCCTCTGGGTTTCACCCCTATAGGCCTTAGTGATGGTCTCTAAAGGCTTTGGGAGCCCCATTATATTAGAAGCTTCTAGAGGGCAGGGAATATGGGCTGGGCTGATCCCCTGGGCTTAGGCACAGTGACTGGCACATTGTACATGCTTAATAAATGTTTGTTGACTGCTGAAGGAGCAGAGAGACTTGAGCAGCTCAATCTGGTGGAAATGGGATCTCTTCCAATATCTCAGGGTACTTTTGCCCTGACTCTTTCCCTACCCTCAGGTACCTTCCACCTTTGTGGGAGCCAGGAGATTCCAGACACCCAATCTGAATTCTGCTTCCGACATTTCCTAGCCCTGTAGCCCTAAGCAGATCTTGTTTTCTCATTGGTGAAGGGAGGAGAATTGGGATCGATGACCTCCAACGTCCCCCTTGGCTCTAAGTCTGATTTTGTGTCCCATCTGTTCTATTCTACAGGATTTTACCTGAGCACTGAGCACATTCTAGGGAAGCTACTTCCCATCTCCAGACCTCAGTTTGCCCATCTGTACAATGAAAGGATAAGACAAGATGACCTCCAAAGTTTCTTTCAGTTCCGTTCAGTTCACCCATGAATCAATGGGTGGAAACTGAAGACAGGAAAATGGAAGCTTGGTGTCAGGAATAACTTCCAGCTGAACTCCAGCAGGTCAGAGAACAGAGACCTGACAGATTCTGGTGCCTCAGTTTCACCCTTCATCCTGAAAATAGGGACAACAACCAACCACATGGGAGAGGTTGTAGAGAAAGTAGAGGAATGAGGATTAGCATTATGACTCAGATCCATCATGGGTAATTTCCTTCCAGACTGGGCCATCCCTGGCCTAGCTTAGCCCCTTTTCCCAGAGGTTCCCCTGAGACAGGATCTTTTCCATGATGCCAAGCAAGGGCTCTCTCCTCACTAACAGCCTCCATGACATAGTCACTGATGCTAGATTCCTGGGGGACACCCCTGACCCCAATCTCAGCCGCCACAGTTTCCGCCTCCATCCTGTCAGCTGGGCCCTAGGGTCATCCGTTCTCTGAGGAGGCATTGGGAAGGAGGGCTGTTTCCTCTCCTGAGGACCAGGGATCGGGCCTGCACTTTCCAAACTGGGGACCTGGGAGGCTGTGGGGTTCGGTTGCTAGGTCACAGACTAGGAGGTAGGACTCCTGGGTTCTCATTCATTCAGCTTCTGTCAGCCTTTGAGACCTTGGGGCTCACTGCTTCTCCAGCTTGGGTCTGTCCCCAACCCGCAGCCCTGAGGCAGGACTGAATTATAAACAAAACTTGGTTTTGTCCCCTGCTAGATCATACCCATCAACATCAGTAGCCTCCTCCACCATCCAGGGCAGCACCATCCACAAGGAAAGCATGCATGGCCCCAGTTTAGGGGGGTGGGTGGGGAATGGGCAAAGAGCAACAGCTGAGTCTCTGAAATGCTTCAGCCATGGCTCTGGCACCAAACCACCATCCATAAGCATCCACTAGATGCCAGGCACTGTGTTGTGCTCTTGAGGATACAAAGTCCCCGGCCTCAGGAAGCTTCCATTCTTCTGAGAGCACTGGATGGACCTCAGCTTTGCCCCACCATGTCTCTTCCAGGCTCTGTTCGACCTTTCTTTTCTTTTTAAACTCTCACCTTCTCCTGGAATCAATACTAAGTATTGGTGCCAAGCCAGAAGAGTGGGAAGAGCTAGGCAAGTGGGATTATGGGACTTGCTCAGGATCATACAGCTAGGAAGTGTCTGAGGCTGAATTTGAACCCAGGACCTCCTGTCTCTATCCTCTGAGCCACCTAGCTGCTCCTGAGAAACAGATTCTTGAGAGCAGGGACAGCCTTGCCTTTCTATTTGTATTGCCAGCACTTAGGACAGTTCTTTATAAATGCTTTTTCTTCTGGCTCCTTCCTTCTCTCTCTCCTTTCTTTCCTCCCTCTCTCCTTCCCTTCCTCCCCACTCTCTCCCTTCTTTCCACTTTCCCTCCCTTCCTCCCTTTTCTTTCTCCATTTTCCCTGCTTTACCTGCCATTATACAGCTTGAGAGAAGACCTTAAGCTTATAGATAAAGAACAGGGGAAGGGACAGCTAGGTGGTGAAGGGGATAGAATACTAGGCCTGGAGTCAAGAAGACCCAAGTTCAAATCCAGCTTCAGACATTTTCTTAGCTGTGTGACCCTGGACAAGTCACTTAACCTTGTTTGTCCCAGTTTCCTCATCTATTAAAAAGAAGGGCTTGAAGGGACTAGTAGATTGGCTCCTCTCCACAAGCCCAGATTCCTCGGTGTCCTTCCCCACTCCCAGCCCAGGTGCCTAGAAGCAGCCCTTCTCTGCTCCCCAGCCTTGGGACCCCTAACAGTCACTCCACTCCCATTCTCGGCCTCTCTGGCGGTCCCAGCCTCTTCCTCTCCCCCCTGCCTCCTCCCCACTCGGTCTGGCGTCCCCCAGACTAGAGACTGCTCGTTTTCCAGCTCGAGACAGTTTTTTCAAATGAAACCTAATCCTTTCTGAAGGCCATTGAACTCGGCGTCACCTGGTTTTCAAGGTATTTAAAGGTTCTTTGACCAGACGCTTTTGATCCAGGGCTGATGGGAACGGAGCCCTCCTGGGCCCGGCCCCTCCCCCCAGCCTGCTCAGCTTCTAACGCTCTTTTGAGAGGATGAAACCGTCTGTGGTTTCGTTCCAAGCCCCCGGCGGGCTGCTGCCGCGGCTGCTGCGGAGCTGGCCGAGATCTCCCCGCTTCGGCTGGAGCTTTGAGCCTCTCTCTGCCTGTTTAGCGCCTGTCAGCCCCTGCCCAGCCTGGTCCCCCGAGCCTGACACCATCCAGAATTGACCTAGTTAACACGCATCCCTGAGTGAGCCATGAGCCGTCTGTCGGACAGCTCCTGCGTGCTGGGAACCTACGCGAGGGAGCTGGGAAATGACTCGTGCTGGGCTCAGTGGACAGGCTTTCAAATGCCGCTTCTGGCTCCTCCGGGCGATGTGACCTTGGATAAGTCTCTGCACCTCTGGGCCTTAGTTCTGACCCCTGCAAAATGAGCAGGGTATTTTAGATCCCCTTCAGCTCCAAACCCCAGGAAACCTGTGGAGAGGTCCATCTGCCCCTGGATCCTAGAACCTGGCTTGTGCTGAGTCGGGCTGGGTTAGTTCCAGCCAATCCTGCCCTCTGGAACCCTTTCCCTATCTGACAGGACTGACTGTGGGTGGGACGAGGGTGCCTGTCTCTTTGGGGGTAATCCAACCCTAATTCAAGTCCACTTAACCTAGAGGAAAGGGTGCTGGGTTCTAGTCTCATAGCAAGCCCCAGAGGAAAAGGATGTGGCCCCCGGGCCTCACTTCTTCCTTCTGTATGATGGAAACAAATTCCTTCGATGCCTGGGAATTCCTGAAGTGTGCTCATCCGCCCAACTCTTTACCTGTCTCGGATGGACATTTTCTTTATCTGTCTTATCCCCTCCTGAACTGGGCCCTCTGCAGCTAGAACCAGCTTTGGCCTTTGCCAGTCTGTGGAGGCAGAAAGGGCAGAGACCAAGATCCTCTGGGGGCGGGGATGAGGAATGGCCCAATTAAACAGCCTCTCAACTGGTTCCAACCCCTTAGGGCCAGGATGGGCCGGACTCAGCAGGGCTGGGAGGAGGAATGACTAGGCAGTGATGGGGTCCCCTAGGAAGTCGCCAGCCCTCAGTGCTCCCCCCAGCTCCTGCAGCCCCAGCCCTGGAGCCCCACTATGGGTGGTGGCCGCAGTTTGCACGTGAGTGTGAGTGAATGTGAGCGCGTGTTGGAGTACGTGCCTGTGTGTGCGTGCGTGCGCTAGGGTGCGCGCTGAAGAGCTCCGCGTGAGTCTTGGACTCGGTGGCCTCCTAAGGCTAGCGGGAGGGAGCATTGGTGACAAAGGGGAGGGGCTGAGCCCGCGAGCCTGCGAGGGGGAGGGGCACTCCGGTCTCTGAGGCGCACCCCACCTCCAGTGCACGCGCGCGCACGTGGACTCCACCCTACTTGGAGAATAGCTAGAATGGACTGTGACCAGGACGCCTTGGGGGAGGGGCCCAAGGCAGAGTATGACACTCGACCCCCCCACCCTGATTCCCTCTCCCTCTCCCCCCGCCCCCCAGCTTTGGTCTGGGCTCAGCATATGATCCTTTGCTTCCCGGGGAAGAGGATCTGCCCGCCCTACCCAGAGCCACCCACGAACTGCTTCTTCCCTCCCTCGGCTCCCCATCTCCTCTCTCTGTGCCCCTCACTTCCTCCTCCCCAGCATTATCCTGCGAAGTCTCCCTCATCCCCAGACCCTATTGTGTGGCTTGGAGGGTGAAGACTTCCGTACGTCGCATGCTGGATGCGGCACAGAACCTGGAATCGGGAAGACCTGGGTTCGGGTCCTGCCTTCGGACCGTCCTAGCTGTGTGTACGTGCTGATCAGGACTGATGGACAGCTCCCCTCTCCTTACAGAGAGCAAATCCCAAGCACAGAATGATGCCCCGGAAGGAAGGGTAGTTGGTTGTGGAAATCTTGGCCTGAAAAAGGAAGACTGTCCCTCCTCCTCCTCTCTCCCCCACCACGTTAAACCCAGGGGGTCCTGGGACAATGGCCAGAGTTGGTGGGTGCAGAGGCTGGAAGTTGCAAGAGCTCCCCAGGCAGATTCTCTTCCTCTTTGTAAACCTGGGGTTCAGCCCTCCTGGGTCCCCTCTGCCGGCCCCTCGGTTTTGTGGCTGAGCCCTGAGGCTCAGAAATGCTTCCGGGGATGCCCCCAGCTAGTCCAAGGAGCTGAGACTAGAAATCAGAGCTCCTCCCTCCCAGCATGGGGCCGAGAACTACCTCCAGTGCCTCCATCCCGGGCACTGTGGGAATGCCACTAGGCAGTGACTTAAGCTCTGTCTCTAAAGAGTCCTAGAAAGGACTTGCCTCTGGAAAGGGGATCTCAGTGGGGTGTCTGGGGCACAGAAAATATAAACAAGGAGGACCCTGACAGCTCACTGCTGTGACTGAGAAGGAAAGCCATCCACCCAGGGTTGAGCCTGGCTCAGGCAGACACTAGAGTGGTTTGCCATTTCTTTCTCCAGCTCATTTTGCAGATGAGGAAACTGAGTCAAACAAGGTAAAGTGACTTGCTCAGGATCACACAGCTAGCTGGATTTGAACTCATGAAGAAGAGTCTTCTTGACCCCAAGCCTAGTGCTCTAGCCACTGAGCCATCTAGCTGCCCTGTGTGTCATTTCTTTTTTTAATTGTTCCTTAGTTAAGAGAAGCAGCCCCTCTTTCCTGCTCTGTCCTTTCTCTAAGGATCAAGGAGGCTAGGGGACCCAAGGGGAGAAGGAGCAGAGGCTGGACTGGGTGAAGAAGGCCAAATGAAATCTCAGAAGGGGCCCCAGAGGGTGCTGTGACATGGCTGCCATTTGCAGGGCAGGTTTTCTGAGAACCCGCTCAGCAGTGGGACCCTTGATGCCCTGTATGGGGGTTCTGAGAGCGGCACTTGCATCTGTCTGCTAAGTCAATGTTGGCAGAGGTCTTCCCTCCTGGCTGATGGCTGCCATATGGCATCCCTGAGTCCAGAATGCCAGTCACCTCCATGCTCAGCCCCTTCTCTGGTCCTAGAATCTGTCAGCCTTTGGTGGCTGCTTAAGGAGGTGTGGGTGTATGGGGGGGCAACAAAAGGAGGGAGCATAATAGTAAGAAAGAACCTCGAGGTAGGGAGTTTGAGGACCTCATCCACATTTGGCCTCTGACCCTCCTGTGTAAGTTTAAACCAATCATTTGGCTTTCCCAGATCTCATCTGTAAAATGAGATGACTGCTAAGGTCCCTCTGCCAGCTGAAGATCTTCCATCTCACCTATGACCTTGAATGGGTCCATTAGCCTCCCTCAGCCTCAGTTTCCTTATCTATAAATCGAGGGGTCGGGACTTGATGGGCACAGACAACTCTTTCAGCTCCATGATCCTATAGAAAGAAGGACACAGAGCAGGAAAGAGAGGGTGCTTCTCTTAACCAGGAACAATTAAAAGCTGACACTACAGGGCAGCTAGATGATTCCATGGATAGAGCTCTGGGCTTGACTCATCTTCATGAGTTCAAATCCAGTCTCAGACACTTCCTAGCGGTGTGATCCTGGGCAAGTTACTTTGCCTTGTTTGGCTCAGTTTCCTCATCTGTAAAATGAGCTGGAGAAGGAGATGACAAACAAACACTCTAGTGTCTCTGCCAAGAAATAGACTCATGAAGAGTCAGACACAAATGAAGTATGTGACCTTATATGAACTCTGGATCTTCCCCATACTTTCTGGTCAATAAAGCACCAGAAGCTGAAGACTTGTATTCTAATCCCACCACTTCTTCTTCTTCTTCTTTTTAAAATCCTTACCTTCAATCTTAGAATCAATACTCTGTATTGGTTCCAAGGTAGAAGAGGGGTAAGGGCTTAGGTGACTCACCCAGGGTCACACAGCTAGGAAATGTCTGAAGCCACATTTGAACCCAGGACCTCTGTCTCCAGGGCTGGCTCTCAAATCACTGAGCCATCTAGCTGTCCCCTGCAACTTAGTCTTAGAGAGAGGTGCCCTAGACACTAAGAACTGAGGGTACTTGGCCAAGGTCACACAGTCAATCTGTGTCTGAGGTAGGATTTGAACCCCGGTCTTCCTGGCTCTGAGTCTGGCTCCCTGGTTGACTCTGCTTTAGTACATAACCAACACAAAAGTAGGGGAGGGCAGAACCAGGAACAATAAGCTCCCTGGTCCAGGGAAAGGAAAGATGGAAGGGGGAGATGCTAGAGGGAGGGAGAACAGGACAAGGATGATGATGGGGGGAATGATGGAGGGTGAAGAGCTAATGAAAGGGGGAGATAATGAGGGAGCATGGAAGGGCAGGGCTTTTGTCATGTGCAAGAGTGGGAGTGCCATCCCTCCTTCCATCTCTGTGTCCTGCTCTTCCCCGTGACTCCCCCTCCCACTCCCCTCCCCACCGCCACCTCTCAGGGAGGTTGTGGGGACAAATGAGATCATGGAGCTTATCTGAGCTCTTGGGAAGAAAGAGGCGCTATATATAACCGCGGTATTATTAGTCCTCTCCCCAAAGGGCCAGGTAACTCCCTTTTCCACAAAGCACCTTAGCTTCCCACTTCTGAAAATTGGGTCTGCCACTCCTCAGCGCCTCGCTGGGGGTCGGGGAAGGAAGGGGCATCGGCGGCCCCTGGAGGAAGCCACTCCCTGCCCTCTGCCCTCCCTACCTGGCGTGAGAAGAGCCATCCTGAGAGCCCGTCCCAAGAGCCCTCTTTATGCCACTCAGTCACTCCACACCCTGCCTGTTTGTCTTCCTGGACAAACAATGCCACTGGGGTGCCCGTGCCAGTGTGGTGAAAGGGTGCGGCCGGTTTGGAGGCCCCCAAAGGCTAGTTCCCTTTGGGAGATTGTGAGTAGGGTCTCTCCTGCCTGGGGAGGGGGCCTTGAATGCCGCTCTCAGCCACCTGGCCTTGGCTTGTTGTGGCTGAGGTTGGGTTTAGAAACGGGTCGCTTCTCAGCCCTCTAAAAGGTTGGGGTTCCTGTTCTAGCAGCGATGAATCTGGAGCCTGGAATTGGCCATTAGCTCTCCCTTGCCTGCCCCGACGGTGCTGGCCCCAGCCCAATAGAGCTGCTGCTTCTACCTCTGGCCACTTATTGATCCTGCACGTGCCTAATGGAGCCTGAGAGCCCCGAGAGCCAAGAGCCAGCCTTAAGCACTCTCCTCCTTTCCAGGGGCCTCTCCGTGAAAGTGGGCGGCTTCTGGGCCCAGCACTGGCCCTCAGGAGGAGACCCGGCTGGGCAGACTTGGCCCTTGCCTCCCAGCTTGCCCCCAACTCCGCGCTGGCCTTGGCCTGACACCCAGCCTCATTTAGAGCCTCCCTTCAACCCCAAGAAGGGAAATGACCAAAGGGCTACAGGTGGGGAAATGAATGACCCAAGGGCCCAAGCTCCTCTGGAGCAGACAGCTGAGAAGCCAAAGCCAGGCTCCCTTCCCAAGCTGCCTCTGCCCTCCACAGTGACCTCACACTGGGCCATCTCCATCTTCCCTCCCCCACCGGCAGAACCCCCCCCCCTCAGTGGGAAACTCCACCCCAAGATGCCATCTCATGCTAGTGATCAGAATTCAAACCAGAGGAAGCACAGCACTCGGCCTTTCCAAAAATAACAAAATGAAAGGATGTGCTTTTTATAGTCCATTCTGACCCCTGGATCTTCCTCTCCAAAGCCCAAGGCTTGAGTATGAATTGTCTTCCCTATAGGAATTTCCCTGTGCTTGTCCCTTCTGAATTCAGTAGCCCCAGTGGCTCTCCACCCATTTCCCACAAAGGAACTTTTGAATTTCCGAAGGGGCTGGCCCCAAGGGAGTTGGCAAGAAGTCCGGGCTAACTGGACCTAAGAAAGGTCTGCCTGTCTTATTTCACCATCAAAGACTTCTGCCAGATTCTGCCCCAGGGAGGCTAGACTAGGACAAGCGCTCCTTCCAGAGAGGGAGGGAAAAGTACTCCTCCTTCCCCTCCTCCCTCCCTTAAGACCTGGCTGTGGACTGGAAGCTGGAACTCCCAAATTCTAGGTCTAGCTCATAGATGATTAGATTGGAAACCAGGAGAGCCTGACCCTCTCTGCATCGTTCTCTTGTAGGAAGCCAAGACTAGATGGTCTCTGAGGTCCCTCCCAGCTCTGACATTTGATATTCTCTCTCTCTCTCTCTCTCTCTCTCTCTCTCTCTCTCTCTCTCTCTCTCTCTCTCTCTCTCTCTCTCTCTCTCTCTCTCTGTGTGTGTGTGTCTCTCTCTGTCTCTCTCTGTCTCTCCTTCTCTGTCTCTCTGTCTCTCTCCCCCTCTCTCTGTCTCTCTCTCTCTCTGTCTCTCTGTCTCTCTCTCTCTCTGTCTCTCTCTCTCTCTCTCTGTCTGTCTGTCTGTCTCTCTCTGTCTCTCTCTGTCTCTCTGTTTCTCTCTCTCTCTGTCTCTGTCTCTGTCTCTCTCCCTCCCTCCCTCTCTTCCTCTTCCTGTCCCTTTTTTCCTCTCCCCCTCTCTGTCCCTCTCTCTTCCTCTCTCTGTCTTTGTCTATCTGTCTCTCCTCTCTCTCTCTCTCTCTCTCTCTCTCTCTCTCTCTCTCTCTCTCTCTCTCTCTCTCTCTCTGTCTCTCTCTCTCTCTCTTTCTCTCTCTCTCTCTCTCTCTCTCTTTCTCTCTCTCTCTGTCTCTCTCTCTCCTCTCTCCCTCTCTCTGTCTCTCTGTTTCTCTCTCTCTGTCTCTGTGTCTCTCTCTCCCTCCCTCTCTTCCTCTGCCTGTCCCTTTTTTCCTCTCCCCCTCTCTGTCCCTCTCTCTTCCTCTCTCTGTCTCTGTCTCTCTCTGTCTCTCTGTCTCTCTGTCTCTCTGTCTCTCTCTCCCCCCCTTACCTTCCATCTTGGAATCAATCTGGTGTATTGGTTCCAAGGCAGAAGAGCAGTAAGGGCTAGGCAATGTGGGTTAAGTGACTTGTCCAGGGTCACCCAGCTAGGAAGTGTCCAAGGCCAGATTTGAACCCAGGAGACATTTGGTATTCTAAGATCCCTTTCAGCCATTATAATCCACATTCTAGGTTTCCCCCCAGCTTTGACATTTGATGCTCTAAGACCCCTTTCAGCCTTTACAATCCATGTTCTAAGGTCCCTCCCAGCTCTGACATTTGATGCTCTAATGTCCCCTTCAGCCATAACACTCCATGTTCCCAGGTCCCTCCCCATTCTGACATTCTGTTTCTATTCTTGGTCCAATGTGGAGTCATCTTCCCCACCCCACCCCACCCCACCAGTGTGTGTGTGTGTGTGTGTGTGTGTGTGTGTGTGTGTGTGTGTGTGTGTGTGTGCGTGTGTGCCATCGTTTGCTCTTTCTGCCCAGTGATGGGCAGAGGGGAGACGATGCTGCTTGTCTCTTCTGTCCCCAACACCTGGCAGCAGTGCATTCACTCGTCCTGCCCAGTTCCTCCTAAGCTGGAGCCCAGCCCTTTCCTGCTATTGTCCGCTGGTCCTTGGAGCCTCTGCCCTGCCCTCTCCAGTTTCCCCCTCCTCCTACCCCCTCCCATTTGGACCTTGTGGTCTCGGGAGTCTTTAAGCAAAGCCAGAGACTGCCTGCATCCTACTGGGTGGTGGAGGGTGAGGGACTGGGAAGCCAGGACTGTAGCGCCCCAGCTCTCTCCCAGAAGGCCCTGGGAGAGGGAGCCCGCGGACACCAGAGCTGGGGTGTGGAGGAGAAAGCTGGAATGTAGCATATGAAGGCAATGCAGAGCCCATAGTGACTCAGGGAGGGAGTCAGAGGGTGGAGAGCAGCACATATGAGGAAGCAGCTTCTAATTGCTATTCAATGATCTCCTGGTTGGGTAAATTAGGGATGTGGAGAATAAAGCACCCTGAGCCTCCCTGCCCCCCAGAGTTCCCAAATGGAGCGCAGTAGCCCCAGGACAGGGGCCTGAGGCTGCCTTCCAGGGACTGTCACTTCATGCTTTTCTAGAAAGCACTTCCAAAATCCACTAGAGTGCTGACAGTCGTTCGTGCAACAATCATCACGCTGATTAAGCACCTACTATGTTTAGACACGTGTTCAGGAATATACAAACTAGAAGAGAAGACCCCTGCCCTCATGGAGCTTACAGTCTCATTAGTGTATAGTTAGAAAATCTTGAACCCCTAAAACTACATTACCCAGAATGCTTTTCCCTTTGTGCACATTTGCGTCTTCACGTCATTGTTTATAAATTCTGTAGCTCCTCCCTATCTCTCTCTTCTCTCACGACTGGGCTGCCGGTAGGTAGTTCTTTTACTTTAGTTATTAGTAATAAAACTTTAAAAATATATCACTTAGTTATTGAATGTTCATTTTTATCTTTATAATTAGTGATGGTTTTATTTATCCTCACTAGAATCTGACACATAGTAGGTACTTCATAAATATTGATTGACTGGTAGAGGGATAAATCCCCTTACAAATCATCATGATGTAATGGATAAAACAGTGTATTTGGAGTCAGGAATTAAATTCACTAGACATTTATTAAAGTGCCTACTGTGGTGCCTGGCATTATCCTAAGGAGATACAAAGATAAAAATGAAACAGATCCTGCCTTCAAAGGGGTTCCATTGTCCCAGAAAGGGGAAACCAGCATGAGGGTTTTGGCTTTACCAGTTGTATAGCCAAATAGCCTCAGAACCTTAGTTTCTGCATCTGTAAGAGTAATAATAATGTCTGTTGTGGAGGCGGTTCATCTTCCATTTTTGAAGAGCACCAATGACATCATGAGGTGATCTCTTGACCATTGATGAACACAAGGAAGGGGTGATCTCTTGACCATTGATATCATCATGGGGTGATACCTTGATCACTGATGACATCATTGGGTGATCTCTTGACCAATGATGACCTCAAGGGGTGATCTCTTGACCATTGATATCATCATGGGGTGATACCTTGATCACTGATGACATCATGAGTTGATCTCTTGACCAATGATGACCTCAAGGGGTGATCTCTTGACCATTGATATCATCATGGGGTGATACCTTGATCACTGATGACATCATTGGGTGATCTCTTGACCAATGATGACCTCAAGGGGTGATCTCTTGACCATTGATATCATCATGGGGTGATACCTTGATCACTGATGACATCATTGGGTGATCTCTTGACCAATGATGACCTCAAGGGGTGATCTCTTGACCATTGATAACATCATGGGATGATATCTTGACTAGCCTCTGAATTGGATTTAAGTAGAGCAGGATGTAAGATTTCAATTAATATCCCAAACCTCCAAGTATTATATTTTATAAGATTTATTAATAATCACTTGAAGTAAAAGAAATAAAAAGAACAAAAGTAAAGCCTGTGTAAAGAGAAGTTTTTCCTGACTGGTAGTGGGAGAAGAGTGAAGAAGGGGCGGAGTTACAGAAACTTTATCTCCAGAACGTAAAGAAGTAACATGAGGACGAAAGTGGAATTCTGGGAAACGGAGTCCTGGGGTACAAAATTCTAATTACACAAGTGTTGCACCATCTTCCACCTCACTCTTTTTTCCAGAGTCATCCAAGTCCAGCGGCAAAACAAAAGTCAGGGCAACTGGCAATGGCTTGTGAGGCACTGGATGACCTTGTTGTCTTCCATGTCTGACCAAGCTCTGAGCACTCCACAGCACCTGTTTCAGCCACCTTCATGATTACTGGAACAAATTGTTCACATCTGACCATGCTGCCTTGCCTGGGGTAGGCATCCCCCCTAAGTCACGGATACATTTGTGGCCCGTCGGTTCCCCTCATCCTGGTTTAGCCCATCTGCCACGATGGTTTTGCTGGAGTGAGACCCACCATCTTACTACAGCTTCTTAGAGTCATGGGGGAAGAGCTGGGTGACAGGTAGACCCCAAAGGTGGCTAAGGAGCTGGGAAAAGGGTTTAAGCAAGCCCTCCCAGCCAAGGGGCCAGTTCCCCTTGAATACCACAGGTGCCCTGATAACATCAGTAATGCTTCTCGTGGACTTGTTGCAAAAACATATGGAACGATGGCTGTAAAGTGCTTTGCAAACCTTAAGTGACTTCAGCAAGGGCAGCAATTATTATTGCATTAAGAAGTGAGCAGAGCTAAGTGAGATCTGGGGGGAGGTGGACATCTCTACTGACTCCCGGGAGACTTCCTAGAGGAGGCAGGATTTTAGTTGGGGTTTCAAAGATAATAGGAATTCAGCAGGTGATGAGTAGAAGAGAAAGCATTTCAGGGCTAGGGAAGAGCATGAGCAGAGGCTAGGAAGTGGGCAATGGCTCTTAATTTGCTTAGCATTTCAGAAAGGGAACTTGGAATACCCCAAAGTTGGTCGACAAACATTTATGAAGCACCTACTATGCACCAGCCACTAAGCACTGGGGACACAAAGACCAAAAAAGCGTCTGCCCTTAGTGACTTTAGAGTTTAATGAAGGCAGCAATTTGTGGAAATGGTACACCAGATTATGTACAAACCAGATTGTACTCAAGGAAAACTGGAGCAAGTCTCAAAGGAAAAGATGCTCAAGGGAAGGCAGACCAACCATGGATGAGAGAGGCTTCTGGGACTCAGAAGAAACCGGGAAGCCCAGAGGTAGAAATGAAGAGAGAAGGACTTCCAGGGGGATGGATGAATGCATCACTGAATCAAAGAATCTCATTGTGGGACAGGACTCGCCTCTGCACAACCCCCAGCTTCAGTTGGAAAGCCTTGAGGGATGGGGAGCTCACTACCTCCCTGGGTTGCCCATTTAACTTGGGGATGGTGATAACTGAGGGGTTCTTAACTTGAGGTACATGGATGCTCAATGAGTTTGGGAATACAGGGAGTCTTCCAATTCAGATTTAAGGAGGAGAGGAGACCGAATAGTTCTTTATATATACTTACTATGTGTTCCAGGCACTATGTGAAGTACTTGACAAATATTTCATTTGAGCCTCACAACAGCCCTCTGAGTTAAGTGCTATTATTATCCCCATTTTACAGTTGAGGAAACTGAGGCAATCAGTTGGGCAAGTCAATTAACCACAATAGTTCTTGCCTTCTCAGTGGGTCTAGGAAAGGAGGCGGGGAGAGAATTGGGGACTAAATAAAATTTTTTTAAATATATTTTAAAAAAAGGCTCTCTGATCTGATTTTTTAAACCCTTGCTTTCTCTCTTAGTAACAATTCTAAGACAGAAGAGCAAGGGCTAGGCAAAAGGAGTTAAGTGACTTGCCCAGGATCACACAACTAGGAAGTGTTCAAGGTCAAATTTGAACCCAGATCCCTTAGACTCCACGCCTGGCTCTCTATCCACTGAACCACCTAGCTGCCTCCCCTCTCCAGATTTTTCAGATGATAAAACCAAATTCCACAGAAGTTAGGGGACATATCCAAGGTCATAAGACTATCTACTATGCTACCTAGCTTCTCCCCACCCCATCCCAATTTAATTGTTAGAACACTGACCCTAAATATTCTTCTTTGCAGCTTTGGGGACATTCTTCCCTTGAGGACAAAGCAACTCAAGGAGAGTCAATGGGGATACACTGGACTTGGAAGTCATGAGATCTGGGTTCAAATCTTGCCTCTGGCACTTAACAGCTATATGGCTTTGGGAAGCCACTTTAACCTCTCTAGATCTTCCTCGACTACAAAATGAGGGGCTCTGACTGCATGATTTCTAAGCTCTATGATGCTGTCTTCTTGATAATAATATACACTAGCAATATTAATTATATATACATATATAATATTTTTCTCTTCTCTTCCTCAAATTTCTTCCACATTAAACATTCCTTTTTTTTTTAAACCCTCACCTTTCGTCTTGGAGTCAATACTGTATATTGGTTCCAAGGCATACCACTGTATGGGCTAGGCAATGGGGGTCAAGGGACTTGCCCAGGGTCACCCAGCTGGGAAGTGTCTGAGGCCATATTTGAACCCAGGTCTCTCTCTAGGCCTGGCTCTCCATCCACTGAGCCATCCAGATGCCCCCCAGGTTAAACGTTCTTGGATCAGCCTTGGCCTTCATCATTCCGGCCATCCTCACGTGGACCCTCTCCAGCTCTCTAAAACGTGGAATCCAGAACCGAAATCATATATGCTCTGCCAGAGGGACGGTGGCCTCCCTTTGAATGCAAAGCATTTTGGGGAGTGCTGCGCTTTTCCCACCACCTGCCATGTTGTCCTGGGGCTTTCGAGCTCTGTTGAAGCCCAGCACCACGTGGGCTAGGTGCTCGCCAGCCCTGGCCTTTGATCCTGGCCTGCTATTGTCTGGGAGATTGAAGTACTCCTTCTCACTGGGGCCTCGTGGAGATGAAACCCTTCATTGGCCGCATTGCGATGAGCTGCCCACTGGCATTCCTCTTTGAGCCTTGGGCTCCTTACTTCCTCCTATTGGCCGTAACAACAGCAAAATAATAATACTATAGGCCGATAATTAGGGAGCCCCATGAGCTTTGGAGAGCACTTGCATTAGCTCTTTGGAGACCTACAACAACCCTGTGATGTTGCTGCCTCAAGTATAATTTGTCTTTTGGCCAGAGACTGGGCTTTCATTAGAGTAAGAAACTGCCCAAGAGAAACCGATACCAATTGGTACTTTCTCTTATGCAAATGCACTCATCAGAGCCTGGTTCCTTACCCTGGCATCCAGAGAACCCCCAGGAGTGGCCCAATAGACTTCAGGGGGTCTCTCCTCTATGTCTCCCCAAGGTGGAGTCCTCGGCCTCCCAGGGAGGAATCAGAGAACACCAGGAACTCAGGGTGGGCAATTCAATGGCCAACCTCTACAACCCATGCCTGAAGACCCCTTCTGTACCCAGTGAGGGTCATCCAGCCTCTGCTTCAAGGGGAGCTGGAGTGGGGGTGGGGGCAGAGAACCACTGCCTCACTAGGCAGCCCATTCCTCTTTCCCCTTAAGCCAAGCCTAAATCCACTCCTTAGTACTTCTACCCATTGCTCCCAGGTCTGCCCTGATGAACCACACACACCGCTGGCCAGCTGGCCAGCTCCTCTGCTATCTGAAGACGATCGAGTCTTTTCTTATCTAGAGCCAACAGCTCCAGGTCTTTCCACTGATTCTCTTATGACACAGACCACCACCATCGTCGTCCTCATCTATGTGATCCCCAGATGGTCCCTGGCCACAATGACTTCCCACCCCCAGTTCCAATTGTGTCACCCTTACCCTTGATCTGACTGAGGTCAAGAACAACTGGATTCCATTTAGCACTGGGTTTAAACTTGGGAATATCCAAGTTCAGATCCAACTTTAGACACTCATTAAGTGTATGATCCTGGGCAAGTCTCAGGCCCCTCATTTGTAAAATGGGAATAATAATAGCACCCACCTCCCAGATTTGTTGTGAGGACCAAATGAGATAACATATGTAAGGTGCTTTGCAAGCCAAAAAAAAGACTTTCTTTCTTTCTTTCTTTCTTTCTATCTATCTATTTATCTATCTATCTATCTATCTGTCTGTCTGTCTCTGTCTGTATTTCTGTTCATCCATCCATCCATCCATCTATCCATCCATCCATCTATCTATCTATCTATCTATCTATCTATCTATCTATCTGTCTGTCTGTATTTCTGTTCATCCATCCATCCATCCATCTATCCATCCATCTATCTATCTATCTATCTATCTATCTATCTATCTATCTATCTATCTATCTATCTGTCTGTCTTTCTGTTCATCTATCCATCCATCCATCTATCCTTCCATCTATCTATCCATCTGACTATCTATCTATCCATCTATTCATTCATCCATCTAGCCATCTATCTATCTATCTATCTATCTATCTATCCATCTATTCATCCATCCATCTAGCCATCTATCTATCTGTCTGTCTGTCTGTCTATCCATCTATCTATCTATCTATCCATCTGTCTGTCTGTCTATTTATCTATAGGTTTGTACTGTCTTGTATTTATATGTCTTATCATTTGTGTGGTATATGTAATACATATGTATTGAGCCCACCAAGGGCTTAATAAATGCATGTCTATCCCAGGAGAGGAATCTGAGCTGGAGAATTTGGGAGGAATAGAAGCTGAATATTACTAGGAATGGTTTTAGAAGGAAGTGAGGGAAAACTTTTTTCTAGGGGAGCTAGAAATGAAGGATATCAAAACTTAGAGGCTCTAAGGCATAAAGGCAGTGGGGAAAATGAAATAGGGTTTGGGAATTAAGGTATAGAACCCTTGGATCTCAGTGATGGAAGAATCCTAAGAGGATCCTCCTAGACCAATCTCCTGCTCAGTAAAGGAATCCCTTCTATAGCATCTCTAACAAGTGACCCACCCAACCTCTGTCAAGAGAGCAATATTGACCAAAAACTCACTAGCTCAAAAGAGCAGCATTTGCCATTGTAGAGCAATAGCAACCATTAGAAATATCTTCTTTAATAACAGAAAAGGGCAGAAATGAGGGAGGAAATAGTACTTACTGAAATTATATTATAAAGCAGTAATCATCAAAACCGTTTGATTCTGTTTATAAAAAAAGCAAAGCAGATCAATGCAACAGACCACATAAGGAAGAATCTGAAATAAATGAAGTCAACAATCCAGTATTTTATAAAACTGGAAACATAAATTATACAGGGAAAAACTCCATGTTTGATAAAGACTATTGTATAAACTAGAAAGCAATCTGGCAGAAATTAGGTTCAGACCAACATCTCACACCACATTCCACAATGAATTCAAAATGTCTGTATGACATGAATTTAAAACATTTTTTAAAAATTTTAAATATTTTTCCATGCCTCCCTCCTCCTGGAGCTGATAAGCAATTTCACTGGTTTATACATGTAATATCACTCAGAACCTATTTCCATATTATTCATATTTATAATAGAGTCATCTTTTAAAACCAAAACCCCAAATCATATACCCATATAAACAAGTGATAAATCATAGGTTTTCTTCTGTGTTCCTATTCCCAGTTCTTTCTCTCGATATGGATAGCTTTATTTCTCATAAGTCTCTCAGGGTTGTAAAAGACATGAATATTAAAGATCATATCATTACAAAATTTAGAAGAAAAGTAGATGATATACCATCCATAGTTGTGGATGAAGGTGTGTGTGAATTGTTAGCTAAATGATGAATAGAGGCAATTACAAAAGATAATCCATACTTTTCTTTATGCAAAATTAAAAAGCTTTTGTATGAACAAAATTAACACAACAAAAGAATCTTTGCAATGGTATATCTTTAAAAAGGGTCTGATAGACAATCAACAGAAACATATATGGACAAAAGTTATTTCTCAATAGATAAGTGTTTAAAAGAGAAGGACAAACAGTTCTCAAAAGAATTACAAACTATTAACAACCATATGACTGAATGCTTCAAATGTCTCCTAAAAATAATAGAAATGATGTAACCATGGGAAAATTTTCTTAATTAATCAATACAATTAAATTTAAAAAATAACAGAAATGCAAATTAAAACAACTGAGGTTTCACCAGGAAACTGGCAAAGATGACAAAAGGTGGGAATAGTTAACATGGGAGGAGCAATACACATACAGGCATGTCTTAGTGAATTGTTGATGGAGCTCTGAATCAATCCAACCATTCTGAAAAATATTATTCTAAGAAACTGGCTAAAAGGTCCTTGCCCTGTGACCTAGGAGAGTCCCATACACCATGGTGGTCCACAATAAAAAGAAAGTCCTCATATACATAAAATATTCATAAGCAGCACTTTTGTAGCACCCAAGAAAGGGAAACAAAGTAAATGCCTATCAGCCAGGAAATGATTAAGCAAATTATGGAAGCTAAGAATTAAAAATGGAACATTATTGAGGTATAAGAAGTAATGACTTTGATGTACCCAGAGCAGTATGGGAAAGCTTGTATGAACTAGTACAAAGTGAATCAGCAGAACCAGGAAAATGATACAATGACAACAAAATTTTAAGAACAACAAAGCATTGAGGATAAAGAACACAAAATCTGAAGCCAAGCTTGGTACCAAGGAAGAAGTATAAGAAGACTCTCCTTCTTTACACATATTGGGGTGAAGGGTCAAGGGTTCAGCCTATAAGAGACTTTTTAGATATTTTGGTTAGTTCTGATCAATTTTTCTTCCTTTGCTCTTTTTTACTTTTACTTTTTTTACTGGGGCTGGGCTTTTGTGGAGGGATATAGTGGATAATGGGAGAGATACAAAAACAAAAGAGGTAAATAATGTTGCTTTTTTTTAAAAGAGGAAGTTCTTGCTCCTACTGTGCCAGGATCTGCTTCCCATAACATCATCCCATTGCCCCTAGCTCTGCTGGGACCAAACAGAACCAAATAATCCCTCTTCCTCCTAACTCCCTCAAATATTTAGTATCTAAGTAAAGCATCATAAGGTCACACATTGAGTCCAAGAAGGGGCCTAAGGAGTCATCTAATCCAATACCCTCATTTTTACAGTTGAGGAAACTGAGGCTGAGGGGGGAAATAGGTTCATTATAAGCAATATTATTATTGACCTGCCTTAGCCAGTGAACATGAAGGGAGTCTGAATGTTTGACAAAAGATAAACACAAACTTGAAAGCCATATTCCCAAGAAGGGACAAGAGGGAGGGACCAAATACATCTGTAATAATAATTAATCATAATAATGATAAGGATTTAAGGATGTCAAAGAATTTTGCAAGTCAACTCATTTTTTTAAACCCTCACTTTCTGAGGGCAGTTGGGTAACTGAGTGGATTGAGAGCCAGGCCTAGAGATGGGAGGTCCTGGGTTCAAATCTGGCCTCAGACACTTTCCAGCTATGTGACCCTGGGCAAGTCACTTGACCCCCATTGCCTAGCCCTTACTACTCTTCTGCCTTGGAGCCAATACACAGTATTGATTCTAAGATGGAAAGTGAGGGGTTTTTTTAAACCCTTACCTTCTTAGAGTCAATACGCAGAAGAGTGATAAGGGCTAGGCCATGGGAGTCAAGGGACTTGCCCAGGGTCACACAGCTGGGAAGTGTCTGAGGCCAGATTTGAACCCAGGACCTCCCATCTCTAGGCCTGGCTCTAAATCCACTGAATCACCTATAGCCCCCCCCCATGTTAACATATTTGATCCTCATGATAACCAGAAAGGTGCTATTATCACCCCCATTTTGCAGATGAGGAAATTGAGGCACAGAGCAGTTAAGTGACTTTCCCAAGATCACATAGTTAGGGAGTATCTGAGGTAGGATCTGAACTCAGGTCTTCCTGACCTTAAGTTTTGTGCTCTATCTATCCACTGTACCTCCTAACCTCCTACCTATATCAGGGCAAAAAGCACAAACTCACTTCAATTCTATTTAATCCAAAAGGCATCTGTTAAATGCCTAATCTGTTCCAGGCCCCATGTTGCAGATATAAAGATAAAAATGAAACGGTCTCTGCCCTCAAGCAGCTTCCATTCTCCTGGGAGGATACCATGGGAACACTGAGAAGCAGATCCAGAGTAATTGTGGGAGTGGGCGGGAGGACTTTAACAACTAAGGAGAATCAGCAAAGGCTTTATGTAACAAGTAGCAATTCATAAGCTGAGCATTGAGGGGAATTAGACATTTAAGTGCCAAAGAGTAGGAAGGGTGGCATGCTGGGAATCGGGGACAGCTGGTGCAAAGGTCCTGAGGTAAGAGATGGGATGTTGTAGATATCCAACCATTAAACCAAAGACTTTGGGGCTGGGGGAGGGAAAGGTGAGAGTGTGCCATAGGCCTGGGAGATGGGCTGGAGCCAGTAAGTGCCAAACAGCAGAGGCTGTGTTTTGTACTAGAGACAAGAGGGAGCTTCTGAAGGGGTGAATAACATGGCCAGGCCTGCCTCTGGGGAGAAGATGGGACAGAGACAAGGGAGACCAGAGGTAGGCGTTGAGTGGGGGTGGTGGTGGCCATAAGGCTGAGAGAGGGGATGGGAGCCTCATCTAGAATGGAAGAGGAGGGGATGGATGTGAGAGGGGAGAGGAAGAAGAGGAACCCAAATGGGCAAGGGACTAGATATGGTGGGGAGAGGTAAAGGGAGCACCCAAAGTCAAGGATGATTATGAAGCTGCAAACCTGGGTGACTAGAAAGAGGGAGACATCGTTTAGCAATACCTAATGGATAACTTACACAAACACACATAGACACATGCATATGAATTCTCTCTGTCTGTCTCTGTCTCTCCCTCTCTCCCTCTCTCTTCTTCCCTGTCTCTTTCTGTTTCTATCTTTCTCTGTCTCTTTCTCTCCATCTCTGACTCTCTCTCTTTCCTTCTCTGTCTCTCCCTCTCTTCTTCTCTCTCTCCCTGTTTCTCTTTCTATGTCTCTGTCTCCCCTCTCCCTCTTTCCTTCTCTCTCTCTGTCTCTGTTACTCTCTTCCTTTCTTTCTTTCTCCCTGTCTCTCTTTCTACATATCTCTCTGTCTCTCCCTTTTCCTCCCTGTTTCTCTTTCTATGTCTGTCTCACCTCTCCCTCTTTCCTTCTTTGTTTCTGTCTGTCTGTCTCTGTCTCCTTCTCTTCCTCTCTCTTTCTCCCTGTCTCTCTTTCTACATCTATGTCTCTCTGTCTCTCTCACCCTCTTCCTCTTTTCCTCTCTCTGTCTCTGTCTGTCTCTCCCTCCCTCCCTCTCTCTTTCTATGTCTCTGTCTTTCTGTCTCTTTCTCTCTGTCTCTGTCTTTCCCTCTCTGTCTCTCCCTCTCTTCCTCTCTCTCTCCCTGTTTCTCTTTCTCCCCTCTCCCTCTTTCCTTCTCTTTGTCTCTGTCTCTATCTATCCCTCTCTTCCTCTCTCTTCCTCCCTGTTTCTCTTTCTATGTCTCTGTCTCCCCTCTCCCTCTTTCCTTCTCTTTGTCTCTGTCTCTCTCTCCTTCTCTTCCTCTCTCTTTCTCCCTGTCTCTCTTTCTATGTCTCTGTCTCTCTCACCCTCTTCCTCTTTTCCTCTCTCTGTCTCTTCTTCTCTCCTTCTCTTTCTATGTCTCTGTCTTTCTGTTTCTTTCTCTCCTTCTCTGTCTCTGTCTCTCTTTTCCTCTCTGTCTCTGTCTCTCCTCTCCCTCTTTCCTTCTCTTTGTCTCTGTCTCTGTCTCTCTTTCTCTTCCTCTCTTTCTCCCTGTCTCTCTTTCTATGTCTCTGTCTCTGTCTCTCTCTCCCATCCCCCCAACATCACCCTCTCTTGTAATAGAGGAAAACAGTTACACCCAACCCACCAGACGATGTCCTCTCTGCTTTAACATGCCACGTTCCTCATGGGAAGCATTTGGCTTCAGCTGCTTCTGATCAGAACTATGGTTCGAAAGGAGCAACTGGAGCTTTGTCTCAGCAAGTAGAAACAATTGAGCTTAGCGCCAAGTTATCAAGAGAAGTTGCAGAGGGGTAGGATTCCCTCCCGCACCCCACGTCCTACTCTCGCTGAGCTCCCTGACCTGGTCCTTGTGGGTTCTCAGGAGCTGGCCAAACCCCTGGGTCTACCCTCACGCCACCTCCGAGGCCCAGAGTCTCTGGAGGAATGAATGCCTTGCATTTTAAGGTCCCAACTAAAATTCTATTAAGCAGCTGTCTTGGAGGCACTTCTTGGGCTACTGGTCCCAGAGTGTTTTGTGAGATTGCTCTGCATCACAGAACAGCCAGAGACCACTCTGTTTTTCATTCTGCTTATATGTGTACACTCAGCACTTAGTATAGAACCTGGAACCCACTAGGCACTTAATGCTCAGTGACTAATTTTTTGTCCTCCATTTAGACAGTAACCTATTAGACTCAATGAAGGGGGCAGCTAGATGGCTTAGTGGATAAAGACCCAGGCTTGGAGATGGATAGTGCTGGGTTCAAATCTGGACTCTGACATTTCCTAGCTGTGTGACCCTGGACAAGTCACTTAACCCCCATTGCCTAGCTTTTAGCATTCTTCTGCCTTAGAACCAGTATACAAAATATTCTAAGATGGAAGGTCAGGGTTTAAAGAAAAGAGACTCAATGAAAAGGCATGTCCTAACACTGTTCTGGCCTCTTCTTCCTACCTCAGGAGGGGCAGGTTATCTACTGGCTCAGGCATCGTGGACCCCCCTTTGACATGCCCGTAGGAAGGACCCTATGAGCTGGGATGTACTTTGCCTGCCATGCAGCACCCCCAAACCCTGTCTGGGTGACTTCTGTGAGCTGGTAGTTGCCTCAGAGCCCTCCCCATTGGACTTCTTTCTGGGCTAAGAGCCTTGCTGTGATTTCCTGGGGAGGACGAGGCTTTCTTGGAAGGGAAAACACGTTCTGCTGGGTCCTGGGGACTCCTCTGAGCTGGCCAGATGAGGAGAGGGGCTGCTCTTGTCTGGGCACACAGGTCTGAGCTGAACCCTCATCCCCAGCCTTTTGTGTGAACTCCCAGGCAAGAAGGAAGACAGCCCATTTGGCGCCTTCCCCCAACAGGAAAATGGCCAAAGGCTGGCTCCCTCCTCCGGGAGACAATGGGCACCTCTCAGAGCCGCCCCAGACCAACACCGGCAGGCCCTTGGCGAGAGCTCCCCCTTGGCACCTTCTTCAGTCCTTCTTCCTCTAGCTTCTCCCCCTCCCCATACCTCCCTGGAGGCCCCCAGCCCACTGGGGGTGATGGGAGTATCAGGGAACAGGGAACCAGGATTTCTGCCTAAGCATACCCGGGGGCAGGGGGAGGTTCAGGGTGTGGGGGCTTGCCAGGTCACGACAAAGCAGGCCTGGAGCAGGTGAGGGGATTGGAGGCAACCACGATCTCAGCTGGAAATGGCAAACAGCAGTCATCACTGTGGTGAGGCTGCCAGCCAGTGCCAGTGGGAGGATCCTTCCTCTCTCTCTCCCCTCTCTCTCTCTGTCTGTCTGTCTGTCTCTCCTTCCTTCCTTCCTTTCCTTCCTTCCTTCCTTCCTTCCTTCCTTCCTTCCTTCCTTCCTTCCTTCCTTCCTTCCTTCCTTCCCTTCCTTCCTTCCTTCCTTCCTTCCTCCCTCCCCTCCCTCCCTCCCTTCCTTCCTTCCTTCCTTCCTTCCTTCCTTCCTTCCTTCCTTCCTTCCTCTCCTTCCTTCCTTCCTTCCTTCCTTCCTTTCTTTCTTTCTTTTCTTTCTTTCTTTCTTTCTTTCTTTCTTTCTTTCTTTCTTTCTTTCTTTCTTCTTCTTCTTTCTTTTCTTTCTTTCTTTCTTTCTTTCTTTCTTTCTTTCTTTCTTTCTTTCTTTCTTTCTTTCTTTCTTTCTTCTTTCTTTCTTTCTTTCTTTCTTTCTTTTCTTTCTTTCTTTCTTTCTTCATGTTTTCCTAAAGCAGAAGAGAGGGGGGCAACAGGAGAGGCTAGGAAAGGAGTCTCTGAAGCTGGGGCTGAGGTTCCTGGGCACTACCCAGGATCTAGGGAGGAGGCAGAGACCAGAGGCCCTGGATGGAGGAGGCAAAACAGGTTGGAATTCAATAAGGGCTCTCCCCATACCCAACCCCCTAAACAACAACCTTCTTTCCTTTCCCAAGCCAGAGTCCTCCCTCTTTCCCTGCCTGGGGGAGCAGTGTTGGGAGAAGCCAGCCCAGCCCCAGCCCAGCTGTTTCTGTCAAAAGAGATGGATCAGAGGGAGGCCTCCCCACAAAGGCAAGGCCAGCCAGGTGGAGGGCCCGGGCTGACTTCCAGCTGCCCTGGGCTACAGCAGGAGGGGTAGGGCTGCCAGGCCTGCTGGGCTCTGCCTGCTGTCACTAGCTCTGGCTCCTCCCCTCCTCCTCTCCCTGAGGATCCTGCAGCAATGATGAGGGTGGTGGTGGTAGGAGAGCCCTCTGATGGGGGCCCAGGTTCTAGGCGTCCCTCCTGTTGATGCTGTCCCCTCTCTTCCCTCTGAGACTCTCACTGAGGCCTGGGAGGCTGGGTGGCAGGGATGGAGGAGGGGATAAAAGGAGCTGCTCTGGGGAGCCAATGTTTGGTCTGAGATTGCCAAGGGGGGGGGGCAAGTGAGGGAAAGGAGGTCAGGGAGGGCGGGCGGTCTAGGAACAGAAAACAAACAGCTGGGAGAGAGGGGGGGGGGAAGAGAGACAGAGAGAGAGAAACAGAGAGAGAGAGAGACAGAGACAGAGAGAGAGAGAGAGAGAGGGGAGGGAGAGAGAAGAGAGAGAGAGGAGAGAGGAGAGAGAGAGAGAGAGAGAGAGAGAGAGAGAGGAGAGGAGAGAGAGAGAGAGAGAGAGAGAGAGAGATGAGAGAGGAGAGAGAGAGGAGAGAGGGAGAGAGAGAGCAGAGAGAGAGAGAGAGCAGAGACAGAGAAGAGAGAGAAGAGAGAGAGAGGGAGAGGAGAGAGAGAGAGAGATGAGAGAGACAGAGAGACAGAGAGAGAGAACAGAGAATGGCAGAGCTCAAAGGAACCTTGGAGGATCTTAGAAAATGCAACCCTGAAACACAGAACATAGAATATCAGGGCTGGGAGATTAACACACAGAACACAGGATTTCTCAAGGGGAAGAGAACTAGAACATAGAAGAAATGAGATGGAGTGGAGAGTGCTGGGCTTGGAGTCAGGAAGACTTGGCTGCTATTGATTCCTTCCTGACCCCCACTGGACAAGTCCCTTCTCCTCTGGCCCTCAGTTTTCCCATTTGTGACATAAAGGGTGGAAGCAGTATGTGTGGCCCTAAACAGTCTCTAAAGTTGATACTAATTCTGACATCCTTTACTCTCCATTTTGAGATCTCTCCCACCACTGACATTCTCTGTTCTAAGTCCTTCTCGGTCCCAAAATTCTCTGTTCTAAGTCCTTCCAGCTCTGACATTCCCTGGTTCTAAGTCCTTCCAGCTCCTGACATTCTCTGTTCTAAGTCCTTCCAGCTCTGACATTCCCTGTTCTAAGTCCTTCCAGCTCTGACATTCTCTGTTCTAAGCCCTTCTCAGCCCTGACATTCGATGATTCTATAAATTCACAAGTCTCCAGGTCACTCTCTCGTAATTCCACTCCCGACTCCCCCAGTT
The DNA here is from genome assembly GCF_027887165.1 of Monodelphis domestica. NCBI lineage: Eukaryota > Metazoa > Chordata > Mammalia > Didelphimorphia > Didelphidae > Monodelphis > Monodelphis domestica. Next base: position 11,945,654 of record NC_077232.1, on the reverse strand, counting down.
TTGCTCACAGACACATCCATGTTTGGCAGCCTCTCTCCCCTTCAGTTTTCACCCCATCTCCCCTATTAGGTCATGATCAGGGCCTCTGTCGTCTCTAGGATCCCCCCAGAGTGCCTAGTCGGGGCTCTGGTGCTCAGTACAGTGAGTACCCAATAAATGTTGTTTACTGAGTGACTGACTCACCAGCCCTGGTACGTCTGCCCAGCCCTGAGCCTCCCAGGCACGCTGTGAAAGTAAGAGAGAATGTTTGCTTCCCAGCAAGCACTGAGGCATCAAAGCAAGGTCAGCGGATCCCAAGGACCTCCTGAATCCTAAGCACTTAGAGGGCCCAGTGGGGCAGTCCGGGGCTCTTCTTGACAGCTAGCTGCTCCCTGCCCCCACACCCCGCCCCAACCAGCTGCAGAGAGGCCCCCCTGGTTTACGGATTTGGGATCTTTGGGAAGGAGCTCAAGGAAGCCCCTTCGAACATGGAAGTGGACAGAAGCCCTGAGATGGGGAGGGACTCCCCTTGGCCTCCGATGGGGAGGGTCTCCCCTTGGCCTCCGATGGGGAGGGGTCTCCCCTTGGCCTCCGATGGGGAGGGTCTCCCCTTGGCCTCCGATGGGGGAGGGGACTCCCCCCTTGGCCTCCGATGGGGAGGGGACTCCCCCTTGGCCTCCGATGGGGAGGGTCTCCCCCTTGGCCTCCGATGGGGAGGGACTCCCCCTTGGCCTCCGATGGGGAGGGTCTCCCCTTGGCCTCCGATGGGGAGGGACTCCCCCTTGGCCTCCGATGGGGAGGGTCTCCCCTTGGCCTCCGATGGGACGGGACTCCCCCTTGGCCTCCGATGGGACGGGTCTCCCCTTTGGCCCTCCAATGGGGAGGGACTCCCCCTTGGCCTCCGATGGGGAGGGTCCTCCCCTTGGCCTCCGATGGGGAGGTCTCCCCTTGGCCTCCGATGGGGAGGACTCCCCTTGGTCCTCCGATGGGGAGGGGTCTCCCCCTTGGCCTCCGATGGGGAGGGTCTCCCCCCTTGGCCTGGGACGTGGGCTTCTAGGCCAGGGCCAGAGCTGGAGTTCTTACTGCTGTCCTATTCTGCCTCCTGGGCTAGTGCAGCGTGAGAGAAAAAGTCAAGCATCCCTCTCTAGGTGCCAAGCACTGTGCTCCCTGCTAGACACCCAGATGGAAGGGTGGAGGCTGACCCGTCCCCGATGGAGAGAGACATGGGCCACAGGAGCTATTGGGTCTGGAACGTTCCATGGACGGGTTAGAGCCAAAGTCGGCTGCCCTGATGGGAGATGATGGATCCAGAAGTGGGGGTGAGGGGAGCAGAGGAGGGAGGGGGTCCTGGAAGGAAAAGGGCGGCTGAGGCCGTGCTGTGGCCCCACAGGCCAGAGGAAGTCGCCCTCTTGTTGAGATCACGATGGAGCTCGCGGCAGCCCGGCTTTCTGAAGAGGGGGCCGGCGCTGGCCCCCGACGTCCACGTGGAGAGCCGCAGGGGGTCTGCGCTTTGGCCGCCCCATCGGACAGCTCTAGCGGCGACGCGGAGGAAGGCTGAGGCACGTTCCTCAAACTGGCCGACATCAGAAAACCGAGGAATGGCCGGCCCGGCGGGTCCCGTCTTGTTCGGGCGCGTCCCTCTCCTGGACGCCGCTTGGCCTTTGCTTGGCATCATGGCCAGCTCCTTCCGGCTCCTTTTCCAGATGGAGTCCCCAGGACCACAACAGCCAGATTTGAACTCGGGTCTTCTCGACTCTTCTGACAAATGGCGCTGAGCAGCTTAGACATTTATGTGGATTCTGAGGTTGAATTTAAGAGGGAAACTCATACAAATCTTTGTACGTTGGGGGCGACGAGGCAGCCAAATGGACAGAGAACAGCCCCGGAGTGAGGCCGTGCCCGGAGTGGTCCTTTGGCGCTGGCTGGTATCTCCCCCTCCAGCTCCCTTAGCAGGCAGCCTGGAGAGCGCGAAGCTCCGGCCAATTCGATGAAATATTAACCAGCCTTTATGATTGCGCTTGCCAGGGAGGACGGCCGGGGCTGGGGTCTAAAGGTCAGACCCGAAGCAGCCCCTCCCTCGGGGAGCCACAGGATGGGGCGAGGGGGGCTGGGGGGGCTTCCTGGGGGGGCCGTCTTGGCTGGGAGGGAGACAAGGATGTCGTCAGATGGAAACGAGGAAGAAGGAAGCTGAGGCGATCCGGAGAGGGAAGACAAGGTCGGAGGAGGCTGTCGGTCCCATGGACAGTGCGGTAAGATGAGGCTGGAGCCCAGAGCCTCGAATGCCGAGTGAAAGAAGCTCACTTTTTTGGCCAAAAAAGGTCAGGGATGTCCTCCACCTCCATCTTCACCAGGCAGAGCAGGCCTGCGAGGATGGGGTCCTCCTGAGCCAAGGCTGAGTCCTACCTGGAATGTGCTTGGCCGGTGCCTGGACTTGGAGTGAATCGGGCTGAAGAGGGCCGAGTGCTTCACTCTGCCACCATCATCAGAGTCCGGCTGCCTGGGACGACCCAGGGTGTGACGGCCGACTTTGGCTGCTTCCGTGTCTGACCAAACCCCTGCTGGAACCCATTGGGCTCCTCTGCCCATCCCCCGGGGAAGCCTTTCCATGCCTGCCGTAAACAGCCGCCCATTTGTGGTGGGTTCGAGTCCCGTCAGCTCCCCTCCACCTGGGTTAGCCCATCCACCAAGATGCCTTTGCTGGAGAGTGGCCCCTGGGCGTGCTACCGCTTCTTTTTAAAAAGTCTTACTTCCTCGGTCAGATTCGAACCCAGGTCCTTCTGACTCCAGGCCTGGTCCTCTATCCACTGGGCCACCTAGTTGTCCCCTTGCTATAGCTTCTTCTTTAAAAAAATAATAAAACACACCCTCACCTTCTGCCTTAGAATCAGTACTAAGTGTTGGTTCTAAGGCAGAAGACTGCTAAGGGCTAGGCAATGGGGGTCAAGTGACTTGCCCAGGGTCACAGCTGGGAAGTGTCTGAGGCTAGATTTGAACCCAGGACCTCCTGTCTCTAGGCCTGACTCTCCATCCACTGAGCCATCCAGGTGTTCCCCATGCTATAGCTTCTTGACGATATAGGTGAGAGTAGAGCAACAGATGGACATCAAAGGTAGATGAGCAGGGGGCAGGTGAGTGGCTCAGTGGATGGAGGGCCAGGCCTGGAGAGGGGATGTTTGGGTCCAAAGATGGACTCAGACACTTCCCAGCTGAGTGACCCTGGGCAAGTCACTTAACCCCCATTGCCCAGCCCTTACTGCTCTTCTGCCCTGGAGCCAATACACAGGATTGATTGCAAGATGGAAGGTAAGAGCTTAACAACAACAACAAAAAAGGTAGATAAGCAGCTCTAGAAAGGGCTCAACAAGCCCTCATACCAGAGATGTATTTATCTCTGCACACACATTCATCCCTGGCACATAGTAGGTGCCATACAAATATTCCTCTTCTCCTTTCCCCATGCCTCCACTCCCCTCTGCTCCTCTCCCATTCTCTCCTCCTCTTCTCCTCCCTCCCCTCCCTTCTCTCCCCATCCCTCCTCTCCTCTCTTCTCCCCTCTTTTCCTCCTTTCCCTTCCCCTTCTCTTCCTTCCCCTTCTCTCCTCCTCTTCTCTCCCCCCTCCCCTCTCTTTCTCTCCCCTTCTCTCCCCATCCCTCCTCTCCTCTCTTCTCCCCTCTTTTCCTCCTCTCCCTTCCCCTTCTCTCCCTTCCCCTTCTCTCCTCCCCTTCTCTCCCCATCCCTCCTCTCCTCTCTTCTCCCCTCTTTTCCTCCTTTCCCTTCCCCTTCTCTTCCTTCCCCTTCTCTCCTCCTCTTCTCTCCCCCCTCCCCTCTCTTTCTCTCCCCTTCTCTCCCCATCCCTCCTCTCCTCTCTTCTCCCCTCTTTTCCTCCTCTCCCTTCCCCTTCTCTCCCTTCCCCTTCTCTCCTCCCCTTCTCTCCCCATCCCTCCTCTCCTCTCTTCTCCCCTCTTTTCCTCCTTTCCCTTCCCCTTCTCTTCCTTCCCCTTCTCTCTTCCTCTTCTCTCCCCCCTCCCCTCTCTTTCTCTCCCCTTCTCTCCCCATCCCTCCTCTCCTCTCTTCTCCCCTCTTTTCCTCCTCTCCCTTCCCTTTCTCTCCCCTTCCCCTTCTCTCCTCCCCTCTCTCCCCATCCCTCCTCTCCTCTCTTCTCCCCTCTTTTCCTCCTTTCCCTTCCCCTTCTCTTCCTTCCCCTTCTCTCCTCCTCTTCTCTCCCCCCTCCCCTCTCTTTCTCTCCCCTTCTCTCCCCATCCCTCCTCTCCTCTCTTCTCCCCTCTTTTCCTCCTCTCCCTTCCCCTTCTCTCCCTTCCCCTTCTCTCCTCCCCTTCTCTCCCCATCCCTCCTCTCCTCTCTTCTCCCCTCTTTTCCTCCTTTCCCTTCCCCTTCTCTTCCTTCCCCTTCTCTCTTCCTCTTCTCTCCCCCCTCCCCTCTCTTTCTCTCCCCTTCTCTCCCCATCCCTCCTCTCCTCTCTTCTCCCCTCTTTTCCTCCTCTCCCTTCCCTTTCTCTCCCTTCCCCTTCTCTCCTCCTCTTCTCTCCCCTCCCCTCCCCTTCCTTTCTCTCCCCTCCCCTCCCCTCTCTTTCTCTCCCCTCCCCTCCCCTTCTCTCCCCATCCCTCCTCTCCTCTCTTTCCCCCCTTCCTTCCCAGAGCGATTGAAAAGGTGCTGCCCAGGTGTGTGGTGACTGGGTCTGGGTTCTGATCCCAGCTTTGCCCTTTATTTCCCATGTGGCT
>NC_077232.1:11925936-11935936 GCF_027887165.1 Monodelphis domestica | reverse complement strand
AAAAACCATGCATTTTGGAGGCACTATGCCTATTTCCATCCTACATCTATATATTGGGGTAAACCTCACCCCAACACTCTCCTCTCTCTCTCTCTCTCTCTCTCTCTCTCACACACACACACACACACACACACACACACACTAATCTGTAAGTACCAAAAAGGAAAGGTTACTCTTAGAATTTTCTTTCTCTTTTTAAAAATTAAAATGTTTTCTCAATTGAGAAAAACCGACCACCTCCAGCCAATTTTAGGGCGTGGGATGGGGAACAAAGCTCTTATAAGAAACACGGAGTCATAACAAAAGAAGCAAATCGAATTTCCTCATTGGTCATGTCTAAAAATATAGGTTCTCATTCTGTTCTCCGAGTTACTTCAGTTGGCTCTGAATCTGTTAATAAAAGTCTTCCTGATTTCCTTTGAAACTGGCAATTTCTTGCCGATTTCCTGTGAAACTCCCCATTTCAGGCTTTCTCTTGGCCAAGTAACATTCCAGACAGTGACTAGTTCTGCCATTCTACAAAGAGATCAGTTATCCGTGTTGGTGAGTGATCACCAACAAGCCTCCTGGGATTCAGGAGCCAGGGGCCATCTGGGTTCTGGGCTCCTGCCCCAGCCTAAGGGCGACCCTGCCCCGGGACTCCGAGGCCCTCCGGTCATCCTTCCTGGCCTCATCTTGCGCCTGGGCTTGCGGGCAGAGGGAAGGAGGCTGTCTGGCCAGCCTGATGGATGGAGCATCCCCCAGGAGGCTGTGCCAGGGCCAGCTGCTCCCCAGACGTTAGTGAGCAGGTGGCAGGGGGAGGGGAAGCGGAGCACAGCGCTTTTTGGAAGGAGGAACTGGTTTTTGGCTTCCAGGGTCTGAGTCACCAGTCAGCTGAGATAAGTGGTAATGAGGGGATTAAGGGTTATTAAACCGTAATGACTCGGCACTCGGAGTAATAAGGGAGCTTCGGAGGCTTCCCAGCAGCCAGCGCCTCTAATAACCTACTATCTGCCACTCTCTGGGTGCTCTCCTCCGAAGCTCCTCCTCCCGTCCCACTCCCAGACGAGGGGGCTTCCCTGGGCTCCGTCATCCTTTCTCTCACCCTTCCAGGCTTCTCCCTCTCTTCTTCTTCCCTCCCTCCTCCCCATCTCCTGCCAATTACTTCCTCCCCTGGTCCCTGGCCAGGCTTCTGGTCCCTCTATTCCCCTCACAACCCAGGTGGTTCTTAGAGCCTTCTTGGGCCCGCCTTTGGGGTCCCCCTGGGGCTGAGAACAGCAGGGAGGACGACGGGAGACTTTAGCCTAAGGGCTGGTTTGGGGTTGTTTGGTTTTTGAAGGGGCCCAGATCTCTTCAGATCTGCTCATTCTTCCAGGGAAAGATTTCTTTGTTACTAAACCCTTTGCCCCTGGGATTGGGGCATTCATTAATCCTCAGGACAACCTGGGAACTCAGAGCTATTATTACAATTCCCATTTGACTGTTGAGGAAACTGAGGCAGCCCAAGGTTAAGTGACTTGCCCAGGGTCACCCAGTTGGGAAGGGTCACAGGCAGGATTTGATCTTGGGTCTCTGGACTCCAGATCAGAACTCCATCCTCTCTTCTCCAAGTGGTTCATAGGCACAGTACCAGGTACTGGGCTGCCCTGGGGATGGGGAGAAAGGCAAAGTTCCTGAATATGTAGGATATAAAAGAGCTAAGTTTTGGGCTTGGCAGGGGCCAAGGGCAGAGCTGGGGGAGGGATCTTAACTACTGGGTTCTTCCTCTTTGGTTGGCTCTGACTCTTCTTGACCCCATTCGGGGTTTTCTTGGCGAAGATACTGGACTGCTTTGCAGTTTCCTTCTCCAGCTCATTTGACAGATGAGGAAACTGAGGCAAACAGGGTGAAGTGACAAGGCCAGGGTCACACATCTAGTGTCTGAGGCCTGATTTGAACTTGGGTCTTTGTGCTTCCAGGCCTTGAGTTCACTGTACTTCACCACCCAGCTGTTCCCAAGTCCTGGGTATGGAGCAGCTAAGGTGTGGCAAAGTCAATGCTGGGAATACTGTAGTGGGGCCAGTCTGGTACAGTGGGAAAGGGACTCAGGCTGGTAGCGAGAGGACCTGAATTCAGATCCTCTTTCTGACACTCAAATGAGATTCAATTCACTGTTTAAGTGCACAAACACATGTGTATTCACACACGCAGACACACATGCACACCCACCTCTCTCTGAAGAAGCTCTCCAATCCCAGGAGACTCTAATTTTCCCCTCCTCTGGTTGGGAGAAGTGGAGCCCCTGGTCCTAGTGGCCCCCTGGCTAGGGTATATTTCTCTAGGGCTTTAAGGTTTAGAGGTCATTTTCCTTCCCAAGACCCAGAGAGGTGGCTGTTGAAGTCATGTTGTGCCCATTTTACAGATGTTTTCTCTACCGCCATCTCTTGTTTCCTCTAGCCAGGGGCTGCTTTTCTCTGACTTTTTAATCCATATTTTTATCCATTTAGTCCATATTTTAGCCATAGTTAGCCTTTACAAAATGCTCTTTGATTGACTGACTGAGAAAAGAGTCTCTGAGGAGTCGGGGGACTTGAGCTCAGGCCCTCTGACCATCATGGAGCCCCATCGGAGGCAGCTGCTCCCTGGAAACTGTGCCCTGATTCTCGGAACAGAGCCAAGGGAGGGCAGGCTGGGCCCGGCAGGGCCAGGAGGCTCTGCCAACAGGAGAAGTATCACGGATGGAGCGTAAATATTATTAAACACTTGGAGGGGATGACAGTGATGGGCTCTGATGACTCTGCAGACAGGCGTGACAGGCAGCCAGGGAAGAGCTCTGGGGAAACGGCAGCAGGCGAGCCAGCGAGGGAGCGAGTGCGGGAGAGAGAGAGAGAGAGAGAGAGAGAGAGAGAAGAGAGAGAGAGAGAGAGAGAGAGAGAGAGAGAGAGAGAGAGAGAGAGAAGCATACCTACGAAATGAAGATTGAAGAGAGCAGAGATTTCCAAAGAGCTAGACTCCGGCGCACCCGAGGGAAGGCGTCCTCAAAGGAATCTGTCAGCCAGTCACTCAACGTGCAACTGGAGCTAACTCACTGCTCCTTCCTCAGTCTCTAGATGGGGGCCAGGCTTCTACTCTGACTTCTGACACCTCCTAGCTGTGTGACCTTGGGGAGATCACTTCCCCTCCATCGGGGCTCAGTCCTAAAATGAAGGGCTGGGATTCCAGCTCTCCCATCCCCACATCGCCATTCCATCGGTGATCCTATGACCCAACGGATCCCCTCCCATTTCCAAAGCCTGTGATCTGATGAGGGATGAGGAGACAAGGCAAGAAGAGGAGCCCCTGCCTTCCTTTGCCCCCTCTCCTCCAGAGTTTGCAGTCTAGTGGAGGAGGCAGGATGTACATAGAGCTGAAGGCTAACCTGAGACAGAAAGAGAGAGACAGACAGACAGAGACAGAGAGACAGTGACAGAGACAGAGACAGAGAGGGACAGAGAGAGAGAGAGAGGCAGAGAGACATACAGAGAGAGAGGAACAGAGAGAGAGAGAGACATACAGAGAGAGAGGAACAGAGAGAGAGAGAGACAGAGAGAGAGAGGGACAGAGAGACAGAGAGACAGAGAGAGAGAGGCAGAGAGAGAGAGAGACATACAGAGAGAGAGGAACAGAGAGAGAGAGAGACAGAGAGAGAGAGGCAGAGAGAGACAGAGAGAGGCAGAGAGGGACAGAGACAGAGAGAGACACAGAGACACAGAGAGAGAGACAGAGAGGCAGAGAGGGACAGAGAGAGAGAGAGAGATAGAGAGAGACAGAGAGACACAGAGAGAGAAACAGAGAGAGGCAGAGAGGGACAGAGACAGAGACAGAGACAGAGAGAGACAGAGAGAATGGCTGGAGATTTCCAGACCAGGGCACTGACCCAGGTTCTGCCACGGTCCCAGAGAGGAAGGTCAATGGGCCCCCCACAGATCTAAAGCTTCGGGAAGCCCAGACTCCAATGATGAGAATGTCACCCCCCTCCCCCTCCCCCCAGGCAGAACAGAAGGGCCCAGACCATGCTCGGCGGGCCGCCCAGCCCTTAGATGTCCCCTTAGCCACACTCCCCTGTGACTGTCTGCCGTCTCTGTTTCCAGGACCAGCTGGAGCAGGGGAGCCCCTGGGCCGTCTGCTTGCCGTCCCTTTGGCCCACAGGCTCCCTGTCTCTCTGGAGTGGACATCCCACATCTGTATCTTTGGTCCCCCCCCCAGGGTTCCCCTAGAAGCCTCTTCCTGCCTGCAGGGCTTCTGGGCACAAGATAATTGAGACGGAGCCTGACGCAGGCTGGCACAGACTGGGCAGGTCTTTCTACGCAGGAGGCCCAGGAGAGGAGAGAAGAAAGGAATGACCAGATGAAGGGAAAAGAGGGAGGTGGGGGCTTCAAAGCTGGCAGGGACTAGTCCAATGCCCTGAGTATATGGATGGGTAAACTGAGGCCCAGGGTGGAGACCAGGCCATAGGAAGGGCCGGGGGATATTTCTCTAGAGAAGAGGGAGGGCGGCTGGTTCTCACGTGCTTAATGGACTGTCATGGGAAGAAGATTGGAAAAGGAAGAGCAGAGGAGACGTTGAGGAGACACCTCTAATGTGCCAGGCACTAAGCTAAGTGCTTTGCAGAAATGATCTCACTCGATGTGGAAAAGGGATCAGGTGTGCTCTGCACGACCCAAGGAAAGCGGCCCATTTGGGCTCAGTTACCAGGAAGATGCCCTGAACCATCAGAGCTGCCCAAAAAGTGGGGTGGGCTGCCTTGACAGGTAGTGAGCGGTTCATCCTGGGTGGTATTTAAGTGGAGACTGCATGAGCCTTTGGGGTGTGGGTTATTGAGGGGATTCTTCCTCAGGTCCATCTCTGAGGTCTTTGAGAACCCCAAGAGCGGAGATTTGCCCGAGGTCTTTAAGCTAGAAATCCTGGGCCTCCATACTCTTCTCAGCTTCCTGCCTGGCAGGGAGGCCAGTGAACAAGAAGGACCTTCAGGGTTCTCCCTCTCTCTCCCCGCCATCGCCATCGCCCTCCCACCACGTGAGGAGCTGCCTCTCCTGCTGAGTCAATCAGCCGCGTTTTCCCAGCCAGGATCTCCCCTTCCCACTCCCTGGTGTGGAGTCACCGAGTGACGCAGTCTCCTCCCCCGTCTCCTAATCCTACAGACACTTTTATCCCCTGGAATTGGCAAAGCCACGAAGGCATCAGTCGCCCCCGAGGAGTGGGAGATGGTGTCCCTTGGGAAATCAACTCAGCTCTGACAGCAGCGTGTGCACTGGGGGGTGAGGGGGAAGATGCCCGTCATTCCCCAGATCCAGGCGGCCACACTTCCTCCCTTGTCACCAAGGAGGCCACCCTGGCAGAAGTACCATCCACCACCCAGCAGGGTAGGCACTGACCCTGGATGAGCCCCCCAAAATGCGTGAGGGCTCTCTTCCCCGGAGTCGAGGCTTCTCGATGGAGATCCCAAGGACTTCGGACACCTTGGAGGCTCCTCCTCAAGAGTGAATGCACTTTGTACATGTCCTGCTACCCTCCGAGGGTCTCCCACCCTCCAACTCCCTGGGAATGCCCAGGAGAGTGCAGCATGGGGCTGTGTTCCCTAATGGGTGGCGATGGATGGCCATTGGAGCAGGTGACACCTTGTTTATTCACAGATCCTAGAGCTCGTGGGATTTAGAAATGAGAGGGCTCTTGGGGATGGTCGAATCCAACCCAATGATCTTCCAGAAGGTCACCCAGCGAGTAAGCAGCAGAATTGGGATTGACACTCAAGACCTTGGACCCCAAAGCCTGTCTGCTCCCTCCTATACAAAGATTCCTTCTGGATCTGTCCAAGGGAAAGGAGTGGTAACATGCAAACAACGTGGGTGACCCCAGACTCTCCCCTCCCCACCTCCCACCAGGGTAGTGCTCTCCCTGTCTTCCAATGGCGTATAGAGTCAGGAAGACTCATTTTCTTGAGTTCAAATCTGACTGCAGACACTTACTGGCTGGGTGACTCTAGGCAAGTCACTTAACCTTGTTTGCCTCAGTTACTCCATCTGTCAAATGAGCTAGAGAAGAAAATGGGAAACTGCTCTGGAATCTTTGCCAAGAAAACTCCAAATGGGGTCAACGAAGAGTTGAACATGACTGAAAATGACTGAACAGGGGCAGCTGGGTGGCTCTTTGGAGAGAGAACCTGTCCCGGTTATCAGAGGTCCTGAGTTCAAATATGATCTCAGACATTTCCTAGCTGTGTGACCCTGGATAAGTCACTTAACCCTTATTGCTCTTCTGCCTTGGAACCAACACTTACTATTGATTCTAAGATATCAGGGGAAGTTCTTTTAAAAAATGCTATTCCTGCCCTCATGGAGCTTATAACATTGCACGTGAAAAAGTTCATTAAAAAAAACCAGACCGTGTAAAAGCATCAAGATCTTTCTGTGTGACCTTGGGCAAGTGTCTTCCATCTCCATTGGCACTGGACAAGTTGAGCTCTAAAGTTTCAAATAACTGCTCACCTCTATGGTGTTCTATAATTATGTATCCTCCAAGGACCAAGGAGGGTACTTGTGGGACTTCAGAAGAGGACGAAACCATTGTGGGCTGGGAAGATTTTACAGAAGAAATCCTATGAACCGGGACTTGGAAAAGAAAGCCCTGGGAATACAAACTGAGGCTCTGGGGAAGTGGCCTGTCCCAGGTTACACAGTCCATGAGCATTAGAGCTGGGATTCAAACCCAGAACCTTTGACTTCCACTTCATTGATCTTTCCATGATGCTGCACTGTCTTATGGGGTTCTCTTCCTCCTGATCACTGTGGTTCTGTGCATGAGAGGTCTTATGCTGTTGGAGAGATGCTCCAACAGGTGTGTGATGAGAGAGAGAGAGACAGAGACAGAGACACAGAGACACAGAGACAGAGACAAAGACAGAGACAGAGAGAGACAGAGAGGCAGCAATGAAGAGAGACAAAGACAGAGAGGGAGAAGGAAAGGGAGAGACAGAGACAGAGAGAGACAGAGAAACAGAGAAAGAAGGAGAGAGAGAGAAAGAGAGAGAGAAGGAGAGAGAGAGTGACAGAGACAGAGACAGAGACAGAGTCAGAGAGACAGAGACACAGAGAGACAGAGACACAGAGAGACAGAGACAGAGACAGAGACAGAGAGGCAGCAATGAAGAGAGACAAAGACAGAGAGGGAGAAGGAAAGGGAGAGACAGAGACAGAGAGAGACAGAGAAACAGAGAAAGGAGAGAGAGAGAGAAAGAGAGAGAGGGAGAGAGAGAGTGACAGAGACAGAGAGACAGAGAGGCAGCAATGAAGAGAGTCAAAGACAGAGAGGGAGAAGGAAAGGGAGAGACAGAGACAGAGAGAGACAGAGAAACAGAGAAAGAAGGAGAGAGAGAGAAAGAGAGAGAGGGAGAGAGAGAGTGACAGAGACAGAGAGACAGAGAGCAGCAATGAAGAGAGTCAAAGACATACACACAGAGGGAGAGAGAGACAGACAGAGACAGAGAGGAGAGGGAGGGATGGAGGGAGGGAGAGAGGTCTTCCCCATGCTGGAAGGATCCCAGGTTCTCTTCCTCTCTGCCTCAGGCTTTATCTGAAAGAGGGGCAGCAACAGGGCTCTCTCCCAGTGAGTTCCCTTCATTCTTCACCTCCTCCCAGCTTGGTCCATCCTGCTGTTGCTGTCTGGGATGTCAGGCCTGAGAATGACGCCCATGGGAGGCAGCAGGAGTGGGTGGGGCCCCTGCCTCCATCCCATCTCCGGGGCTGACAGGGGTGATTACACGCCTGCCTCTCCTGGGAGGGAGTGGGTGACAAGGGGAATTATCTGGCTGCCTGTTAGCCCAGCTCACGGAGCCTAGGCAAGGGCTGAGACAGGGGGCTTCCTCCAAGACCCACCTTCTCAGCATGACGATTCCCCCTGCTTCCCCACTCTCTGCAGACAGGGTCAAAGCTAGAGCCTCCTCTCTCCATATGGAGCCCTGGAGTGCGAGCTGAGAATGGGGTTCAAGAGAGTCTCTCCCTTCTTAGTTGTGTGACCTTGGATGTGACTCCTAACTTCTAAAGGCTTTGGTTTTCTCATCTGAAAAGATATGAAAAAGACAGTTGGGTGGCTCAGTGGATAGAGAGGTCCTGGGTTCAAATCTGGCCTCAGACACTTCCCAGCTGGGTGACCCTGGGCAAGTCACTTAACCCCCATGACCTAGCCCTGACCACTCTTCTGCCTTAGAACCAATACACAGTATTATTCTAAGATGGAAGGTGAGAGTTAAAAAAAAGAAAAGAGAAGGGAAATGTGGACGTCCCTCCCACAGGTGGACGTCTAGCCTTCTGTCAGAGACATCCATGTAGACGAGCTCCCATTCCACAAGGGAAGGACTCTGTTAGGAATTTTCTCTTTCTCTCTAAGGGAAAGCTTCCTGGCTGCATCTCCCACCCTCCCATGACTGGTCTGGGGTGAAGGCAGAAGAAGGACAGCTCTCGGGCCCCCACTCTCCACTGGCTTTCTCTCCCAGATTCCTTTTCCAGACTTTTCGGCTGGACCCTCGCCGGTCACGGTCTGGGTTCTAGTCTCGCCACCTCGTCATCTTGGGCAAATCTCTTCACTTTCTGAGCCTTTGTGGCCCCATCTTCGAAATGGAGATCATAAGACCTGGAGGCCTGTTGTGAGGAAAATGCTTTTAAAACCCTAAACCGCGAGAGGCAGGGAGACTCGATTATTTACCAGAGCGGCTGTGAAAAGACAAGGAGGTAATGGAAGTGGAGCCAGCCTCCCCCCCCAAAGGGGCCTCTGCTGCAAGGTCACACCAAGATCTAATTTCTATGAGGCGGGGCTCAGCCTGGGTCCAGGCCTGCTCCCTGAGCGGACTCTGATTCCAGGAGACAGATGCGAAGGGATTGAGGATGGGGTGTTAGAACAGCAGGATGGGGCTGGGTTTCCATGATCCTAGAAGTTCAGGCAGGAGGTCCAGTCCACGGAGGCCTGGGACCAGGGGCGTAAAAGAAGAGGTGAAGAGACAGGGGTCCCCCCAAACAGAGGGGGAGTCGAGGTGGGGTGGGGGCAAGAACCCACTCTTCAAGGGGCAACCGAAAGAGATCTGAGGTGGGATCGGAGAGGCTCCCATCGTGGGTCTAGGAGCCTCTGCCCGCCTATTCTGTGATGCTCCTGCAAAATCAGAGGGTCAGCTCCTGAGTTTACACCCCCAGAGAGGGAGGGTCAGGGCGAAAACAGAGGGCCCTAGGCATGGAAAGCCAAGGAGCAGAGCCTTTTCTAGGAGGAAAAAGCCAGAAACAAGTCCCCATTGATTGGGAAATGGCTAGGAGAAGTTGGGCGATATCAATGTAATGTAATATTATTACTCTTCGAGAAATGATGACTGCGAGGAATACGGAGAAACAAAACCCTCCTTCCTCATCCCTCGTTCTCTCTCCCTCTGCTCCCATGGAGAGGTGGCCCATCTCCTTGCCAAGGACACACCGGGAGGGAACTTGTGCTCTTGGTCATATCCCTTCTCTTACAAGCCAGGGGAGCGGAACTGCTTGATATGGTGGTTCTCCTTCATCCTTCTTCATTCTTCCCTCATCCACCGGACCCTTCACTGCTGACCAGGTTTCCCCAACCTTCAGGAACCTTCCCCTGACACACGCCATCCGCTCGTGCTAGCATCCCTCCCTTTGGTGGCCAAACTCTGAGAAAGGGTCATCGACCTGCCTTGTTTCCATCCCGGCAGCTCCTAATCACATCTTCACATCTTGCAATCCAGCTTCCAGCCCCAGTTCTAGACTCAAATGGATTTCTCCAAGGATAATGAGTTTCTTAAGCTCTAAATCCAAAGGTCTTTTCTCTTTTTCTACGCCTATTTGACTGGAGACTTTGACGTTACTCATTGCCCTTCTCCTACTGGATGTTCTCCTTTCTTTTGGATTCCAAGGCATTTTTTGTTCTATTTTTTGGTTCTCCTCCTACCCGACAGACCATTTCTTCTCAGTCTCCTTTGCAGGATCATCACTTGTCCCCAATCAACTAAATA
>NC_077232.1:11802844-11923504 GCF_027887165.1 Monodelphis domestica | reverse complement strand
CCTTTCTCCAATCCATCCTCCACACTTGCCAACTGCCTACCACAAGACCTGACCATTCTACTCCCCTACCTGAAAAGCTTACTTTTGGGCATGACCTTGGGGCAGTCACCCTCCTAGGGTATTTCTGTCTTCTCTGTTCTTTTCTCTCTCCCTCCCCCCTCCTCTCTCTCTCTCTCTCTCTCTCTCTCTCTCTCTCTCATCTCTCTCTCTCTCTCTCTCTCTCTCTCTCTCTCTCTCTCCCTTTCTCTTTCTCTGTCTCTGTCTCTCTCCCTCTCTATTTCTCCCTCTCCCTCCCTCTCCCTCCCTCTCCCTCCCTCTCCCTCCCTCTCCCTCCCTCCCTTCCTCCCTCTCTCTATGTTTCCTTATCTGAAATGGGAAGAGATTGTACTAGATGGACTGAGGTCTCTTTTAGCTCCAGAACAATAGGCTTTCCATCCTGGAACTCCCAACCCAAGGTGCTTTGCAAATCTTAAAGTGCCACACAAAAATCAGCAATTCTTATGCCCTAAGGTCCTTCATAGTGCTGAGGCTTCAATTCAATAGATGTTTATTAAGTGCCTACTGTGTGCTAGGCACTGGAGTCACAAAAATGAAACCATCTCAAAGTTATCTGAAACCCTGAACCTTGTAATGATCCATTTGCCCAAAGATTCTTTAAGTATCAGTGATTTGCTGAGAGAAAGGGTGGAAGGGTAGGAAGGGCCATTCATTGGATTCTCCCAGTCCATGGCACAGCTCCTCTATCCCACCTTCCCTGCTGTTCTTACCCTCCCTGACAGTGTTTAATAGTTCTAGAACTGTAAGGGATCTCAGAGGTCATCTTGTCATAAATAGGTTGATCTGTACCTGTGCAAGCTAGAGACCACCCTACTTAAAATCTTGAAGGCAGTAAGACCTGGATTCAAATCTACCTCAAACAAAAAAAAATTCTTATCTTCCATCTTAGAATCAACACTAATTATTGGTTCTAAAGTAGTAAAGCGCTAAGGACTAGGCAACTGAAGTTCGGTGACTTGCCCAGGGTCACATAACCAAGAAGTATCCAAGGCCACATTTGAACCCAAGACCACCTGTCTCCAGGCCTGGGGCTCTATCCCTTGAGCCACCTAACTGGCCCATCAAATTCTTTCTAGCTGTATGACCCCAAGCAAGTCTTCTATCTTCTTTGGGTCTTAGTTTCCCCATCTATAAAATAAGAGGATTGTCTTGGAAGTTTTCTAAGATCCTTTTCATCTCTACATCTGTGATTCAATAAATTGCTTAAAGCTCCCTGTGACTCAGTTTCCCATCTGTGAAATGATGGGGCTGGATTTGATGATCACAGTTCCTTGGGTGTCTGCTTCCTGATCTGTAAAATCAGGAAGTTTGTCTCAATGGACCCCTTCCAGACCTGTGCTCCTCTGTCTCATCTAGGATGTACCTGGTTGTTCTAGACGAAGGTTGTGCCATCATCTAGCCAGCCCTACCAAGCCAGAAGAATATCAAGTCCCCTGAGACGGGCCATATGGGTCTGCCAGCCAGTACAAAGGCTCTCACTGCTGGGAAGCTGGCCACTGGACGATGGCTCCTTCCCACCACAAGCCATTCTGGAAGGGCAGGGGAGGGCGGATTCTGTGCCTGGAGAAGCCCCAGCTCCATCGGTGGTGATGTCAAGTCCACTTGAGTTGTTATCATCCCCCAAGTTGGATGGCAATGGCATGTGGCCACTCTCCAGACAGCCGCCCGCCCCTCTGGCCTCGCCGTAGCATTCTCGGTTGGTTATGGATGGCCCCCTACCCGCCGGGATCGGGGGCGCCCACCCCACTTTCCCCACGCACCATTATGCCTGCCATTTTTATGATGACAAAAACTGTTGTTAATGGATACAATGAGGCAGTGTGTCCTGGATGCTCCAGTAATTGGATAGGAAATTTATGAGCGGACCCTTGCCAATTGTTGTCCACTGTCAGACAAATCTTGATTAAGCAGCTGGGCCAGGTCCCAATTGCCTCTGAATCCATCAGTTGGAGTTTGCCAGAGCCAAGAGGAAGGATGAGTTCTGAAGGTATTGGTCCTCTGGGGAAACACTTTGCTTTAACTCCATTGACCCTTTGAGGTTAGGGCAATCTGGCCTTGGTTCTGGCCTTCGAGGCTTACCTCCCAAGACCCCAAGACCCCCTCTGCACACCCCTTCCACAACATCCCTAATAAAAGGCCCTTGTGCCTCTGCTCAAACACTTCCAGTGACAGGGAGATCATCCCTTTCCAGGCAGCCCCTTCCAAAAGTGACCCACTCTCATCATCAGCCACTTCTTCCTTTCAGGAAGCTGAAATCTGCCTCCCTGTAACAGCTTCTCTGCCTTTGGTAGATGTCTGCCCACGGCAGCCTAGCCGATATAGGGGGAGGGAGCCACACTTGGAATCAGAGATCTGGGTTCGAATGTCACCTCCCATACTGAATTCCTGTCCTTCTGGGAGCCTCAATCTCCTCCTCTGGAAAATGGAGATCACAATACCTGAGACGTTTGCCCTGTCTTTAGTGGCTCCTTCCCACTCAATTATTTTATTTTTTCTAGATTTTGTGTTTCTGCATATAGGTTGCTTCCTCCCCATGAATGAATTAATGAATGACTGGATGAAATGAATTTGATTAAGCATATTCTATATGCCAAGTGTCGCTAAATTTGGAAGGTACAAATAGAGCGAGTGAGGCCGTCCCTGATCTCAGCAGTCTAACTTGGGGAGATACCGCATCAAGAGAGTTCAGCCACAGGGTAGGTGATAGGGCCCAGGGGTCCTTCAGCTTCTTTTTCTTTTCTTTTCTAAAAATCTTCCATCTCAGAATCAATCCTATCTATTGGTTCCAAGGCAGATTTGAACTCAGGACCTCCCACCTCTAAGCCTGACTCTCAATCCACTGAGCCACCCAGCTGCCCCCAAATCCTTCAGTTGTTTTACCCGTAGGATGGATGATGGTGCGGTGCTGGGGGTTGGTGAGTCCTTAGGATGCTGTAGCAGGGGAGGGGGCAAGGCTTGGAGGTAGAAGTGTCATGTGGAGGGCCTGGGCAGCCCCTGGAGGGGGTCTGCTCTTCCTCCTTCTTGGCTGTCCTGGATGGGGTTCTGGGGAGGCTCTTAGCAGGGGAAGGCAAAGGCACAAAGTCGCCACTAAAGATGGCGAGTCTTCCGACCTGCAAAGCTCTCCTGGATAGAGCCTTGAAGGCAGGGATTTGGGGCTTTATCGTTTTATCCTCAAGGCCAGCCCTGTACCAAATATACAGCAGGCACTTAATAAATGCTTTTTGGATGGAACTCGGTGAATTTAACCGAGTGCCATACACAGTCACATGAAAGTATCCTTTGTTGTTTCCAAGGCCGACTTCCTTTTTCCTTGTCCCAAAGTTGACTGTGACTTAGAGACACAATTTAGCCTTAGACAACATTTTATAGGGGGTAGCTGGGTGGCTCAGTGGATGGAAAGCCAAGCCTACAGACGGGAGGTCCTGGGTTCAAATTTGGATTTAACCACTTCCTAGCTGGGTGACCCTGGGCAAGTCACTTAACCCCATTGCCTAGCCCTTTCCACTCTTCTGCCTTGGAGTCAGCACATGGTATTGATTCAAAGATGGAAGATAAGGGTTTAAAAAAAGACACCAGCTTACGATTCTTTTAGCCTTGTTCCCTATTTTACAGATGAGAAGACTGAGGCCCAGAGACATTGGCCATGGGGCAGTCATTAGAGGAGGCAGGATTTAAGCCCTGGTCTTCTGACTCAATCAAGAGGTCCTCCCACCACCCCTCAGCACAGAAGATAGACAAGAGAGAACAGGGCGGGTGGAATGGGTTAACAGGACACCCAGATGGCATCCAGGGCCAACGAGCCCGAGTTTCCTCATCTTTCACTGAGCTCTGTGGCCTCAGAGGTCCCATCATCTCCTCGAGCCCTCCCTGTGGGCTCCTTCCCTTCTACCCCAGCCTGAGCACCCCCCCCCCGTGTCACCCACGCCTCCTCCCTCCCTCCTTCCCGAGTGGCGTGTGACTGCTCTGGGGACCTGAGAGGCAGCTGGAAAGTGACACAGCACCACTTAATTACGCTGGTGCCTCTCAAGTCCCAGTGGCTAAATTTAGCTGGGAGGAGGCTGGGTGCTGGGCATGGAAGGCCAGGCCCCTCCCCAGCCTCCAGGCCCCGGGGGTGTCCTTCTGACCAGTGCACCTGCCTCTCCGCCTCCCCTTCCCAGCTGCAGGCAGCCAGGGGAGGCCCTGCTGACAACAGCAGCAGCAGCAGCCAGTGGTGACCTGGAAGGACCTCGGCCCACTGGCCACCAGTTCAGCCAGGCTGGGCCGGGTCAGAAGAGGGGCCTTCTCCATCCTTCCGAACCTTCCCACCGCTCGGATTTCCTAGATCTTGTTCCTTTTGGCCTCAGTTTCCTCTTCTGTCAATAAGGAGGTGGACTCAGGGGTCTCTTTCATCTATGACACACTATTTTCTGAGTTTTAAGGACCTTTTCGGCTCCAAGTCTGTTCTGAAGTCCTGATTTGACCTGGTTTGACATCCTGTGGTATTTTCTATGTTCCAATGTCCTCCCAGGTCTGGCATCTTTTGTTCTAAGGTCTCTTCCATCTCTGAATCTGCAGGTCCTTCAGATGTTCTAGGTTTCATCTCAGCCCTCATATTTTCTGTTCTAGCTTCCCTCCCAGCTCTCACATTCCAGGTTCTAGGCTCCCTTCCAGCTCTGACTGTCTTTGTTCCAAGGTCTCTTCCATCTCTGACATCCTAAGGCCTCTCTGATGTTCTAAGTTTCTCCTTAGTGCTGATATTTTCTCTCCTGGGTTCACTCCTAGCTCTGACATTCCAGGTTCTTAAACCCTACCCAGCTCCACATTCGCTGTTCCAAGTTCCCTCCCAACTTTGACATCTTTTCTTCCAAGGTTCTTCCATCTCTGATATCCTAAGGTCCCTTTGAAGTTCTAAGTTTCTCCTTAGTGCTGGGTTTCCTTCTAGCTCTGACAGTCCAGGTTTTAAGCTCCCTCTCAGGTCTTACATCCTTTTTTCCAAGATTTCTTCCATTCCTGACATCCTAAGTTCCTTCTGATGTCTAGATTTTATCTCAGCTCTGATATGTTCTGTTCTAGATTCCCTCCCTGCTCTCACATTCCAGGTTCTAGGCTCCCTTCCAGCTCTGACTGTCTTTGTTCCAAGGTTTCTTCAATCTCTGACATCTGAAGGTCCCTCAGAAGTTCTAGGTTTCATCTCAGCATTGATATTTTCTGTTCTAGCTTCCCTCCCAGCTCTCACATTCCAGGTTCTAAGCTCCCTTCCAGCTCTGACATCTTTTGTTCCAAGGTTTCTTCCATCTCTGCATCCCAAGTTCCCTCTGATATTTCAAGTTTCTTCTCAGCTCTTCTATTCTCTGAGCTCCTTCTCAGCTCTGGCATTCTGGGTGCTTTGTTCTAAGGCCTTCCCTTGCATTCATGCCCAGCAGTTCTTATAAAGACGACAAGGCCCTCTGTGACTTGAGGCGTAACGTGCATTGGGAGTGGGCTTTGGTGGTTAAGCCAGATTTCTTCAGGGTGTCCTGGAGGCTGATCTCCTCTCACTCCCTTTGCCTGCTCAGGGAGGCTTTCAGAAGGAGTCCTATGGAGGAAATGCCCCCAAGGCCTGGCATGTGCCCAGGAGTGGCAGAAGGAAAGGCCTGGAAGAGCAGGTTTGGTGGCCATGACAGGACAGAGACGGCATCTGGGGCAGGGTGGGGGCCTCTTGGATCCCCAGAGAGAAGCCTCTGTAGAGCTGAAGAGAGGGCCTGCCTCCCAGGCTGGGGCTGCCTGATGGAAGGCCTCTCTTTGGGGGATCATCCAGGCCCAGGCTGGTCTGGATCTGTGCCCCAGAGCCCTGAAAGCAACCTTGCAGATAGCTACAGGCCTGTGGGGGCAGGCTCTGGCCCAGTCCCATTCTAATGGGCCAAGAGAGTGAGGAGAACAGATTTTCCTGGGGGAGGGGAGGCAGGGAGAGCTGGTTGAGTTGGCATGGGAGGAGCAGAGGCTGGCCCAGCCGGCTAACTAGTGCCAGGCTGTTTAGATCCTTCAGTGAGCCTGAGGGGTTTCTGGGGAAGGGGATGTTTGTGGTGCTAGTGGTTGGGGAGAGATGGGAGATGGGCATTTCTGGGGCAGGGCAGGGGGACAAGTTGGCACCCAAGGGAAGGCAATGGGGGGAAGCAGCAGGATTTGAGCCTCTGGACAGTGTGTCTGACATCATGGAGAACCTCTGAGGACCTGAAAGGGCCTAGGCTGGGAGGAAGGAAAGTGTGAAATCCAGAGGTGAGAGATCACGTCCTCACTCTCCACTCCATCCCCCACATTGTGCCAGGCGCCAACCACCCTGCAAAAGGGGGATTCCTCCTGCCTCTAAAATAAAACACTCATTGTTCAAAGCTCCTTTGTCCAGGCTGTGCCTCGTGCCTGGAATGCTCTTTTCACTTTTTAGTGTCAATAATTCCTTCAAAATTCAGTTTATGTCCTTTTCCTCCTCCATATAAGGCCCTTCCTGGTCACCCCAGGTGGTAATACTACTTGTTTCCAAGTGGCTCTGGCACTTATTTTGTATTAGATAGAGCACAGGGATTGGAATAAGGAAGAACTGGGTTCAAATCTAGTCTTAGACACTTAACTAGCTGTATGTTCCTGGGCAAGTCACTCCACTTCTGTTTGCCTCAGGTTCCCCAAGTGTAAAATGAGGACTATAATAGCAGGGTTGCCATGAGGGCCAAAAGAGATAATATCTGTAAAGCACTTAACACAGTGCCTGGAACATAGTAGACCCTAATAAATGCTAGTTCCCTCCCTCCCTCCTTCCCTCCTTTCCTCCCTCCATCTTTTTCTTTCTTTCTCTTTCTTCCTTTCTTTTTCTTTCCTTCTTTCCTTCTTTCCTTTTTCCTTCTTTCCTTCTTTCTTCTTTCTTTCTTTCTTTCTTTCTTTCTTTCTTTCTTTTCTTTCTTTCTTTCTTTCTTTCTTTCTTTCTTTCTTTCTTTCTTTCTTTCTTTCTTTCTTTCTTTCTTTCTTTCTTTCTTTCTTTCTTCCTTCCTTCCTTCCTTCCTTCCTTCCTTCCTTCCTTCCTTCCTTCCTTCCTTCTTCCTTTCTTTCTTTCTTTCTTTCTTTCTTTCTTTCTTTCTTTCTTTCTTTCTTTCTTCTTTCTTTCTTTCTTTCTTTCTTTCTTCTTCTTTCTTTCTTTCTTTCTTTCTTTCTTTCTTTTTCTTTCTTTCTTTCTTTCTTTCTTCTTTCTTTCTTTCTTTCTTTCTTTCTTCTTTCTTTCCTTCTTCTTTCTTTCTTTCTTTCTTTTCTTTCTTCTTCTTTCTTTCTTTCTTTCTTTCTTTCTTTCTTTCTTTCTTTCTTTCTTCTTCTTTCTTTCTTTCTTCTTTCTTTCTTCCTTCCTTCCTTTCTTCCTTCCTTTCTTCCTTCTCTCTTTCTTTCCTTCTTCCTTCCTTCCTTCCTTCCTTCCTTCCTTCCTTCCTTCCTTCCTTCCTTCCTTCCTTCCTTCCTTCCTTCCTTCCTTCCTTCCTTCCTTCCTTCCTTCCTTCCTTCCCTGAAGTTCGATGGACTGAAGATGACTTGTTTCCTGAGGCTGGGTTCCTTCCCCCTTGGTCCTTGAGCCTTCTAAGGTTTGCCCCAGGGGTAGAGCCACCTGTGGGGATGCTGGAGTGCCTGTGCCAAGGTCAGAGTAGAAGGGAATGGAGGGGTGGGTGGGATTTGCCAGTCCAGCTCCCTGCTCCTTCCAAGCCTCATGTACACCATGGCGCCCTATGAAGAAGGGGGCCTGTGTGGGAGATGGGGTGCTGGACATGGAGTCAAAATCCTCCCTCAGACTTTCTACTTCTTGGAGAGTCCCTTAAGCCTCAATTTCCTCACCTGTGAAATGGGAGTCATAATAGACTCTCCTTCCCAGACCAGAGGGCCAGTGGAGGGAAGGGAAGTCAGCTCTATAAATGTCCCCCGGGGCCCTGGCCAGAGGATTACAGGAGGGAAATGGGAAACACTGGGTACAATGGGAGCAAGAGTGCTACCCAGCAGCGCTTGAAAGCAGTGTAGCCTAGAAGAAAGGGTGCTAGTGTTGGAGTCAGTGGTCCTGGGTTAGAATTCTGCCACTGCCACCAAGTAGCTCTGTGACCCAGAGCAAATCTAAGCCCCAGTTTACTCTTCTGAGTAAGAGCTGAGGATCTGGAAAATGCTCAGGTGGTTTCCCAAGCCTGCTCCCTCTAAAAGGGTGCTTGTCTTCTGCTCAGACCTCTCTTCCCACTCTCCCACCCCCCACTCCACCTTCTAGGCTTTTGCCTCCCCTGACCCTTGTTGTAGGCTCTTGGCTCCCCCTACCCCAGTCCTAGGCTTTGGTCCCCTGTTCTAGACTCTCAACCCCGCCCTGTTCTAGGTTCTTCTCCCTCTCCCTGTTTGTTCTAGACTCTCAGCTCCTGCTGCAGAGGCCAGACCATCTGAAAGTGCAGTCAAACACACCCTTCAAGCTCCCAGACGTCCAGAGCACTTACTGTGGAGGGCAAAGCACTCTGGCAAATGAGGGCGTTCAATTAAGGCTTCTCTGGATCAAGGGCTTTGCTGTCTTGTCAGCGTACTGCCCAAGGCCAGCCTGCGGCTCCCATTAACCCCTTGGGGTGTGCTGGGTGCCCCTGGGTCCTGGCTCATCTCTGATGGTGGAGAGCCAAGACCTGAACCCAAGACCGGCTCTCCCACTCCCCAAAGCTGAATCCCCTTAAGTGACTGTCCAAGGTCACACAGGCAATGATCGGAATGGCCAATCTCTACCCCTGTGACTTTGAGAAAGTTACTTCTCAGGCCTCAGTGATCTCCTCCATGAAATGGGCTGGTTAGACTCACTGGCCAGGACTCTGTGATATCATGTCTAGAGACTGTCTCTCTAACTAGGCAGTGAACAACTCCCTGAGGGCAAGCACCACTGGCAGCTTAGAGGGGATCTTGGTGACGCTCTAGACCCACTGCCTCATTTTACAGATATGGAAGCCAAGGTCCAAAGCTTAAGACTTGACCAAGGTCTCATAGGTAGCTAAAGAGTTTGTGTTGCCTTTTCCCATTAGAAGCAGAGACTGTCTTTGGATGTTGAGGCTTAGCAGCATAGCGCCTGGCGCACAGTAGGGTCTTATTTTACACCCTCACCTTCCATCTTGGAATCAATTCTGTGAATTGGTTTCAAGGCAGAAGAGTTGTAAGGGATAGGCAATGGGGGTCAAGTGGTTTGCCCAGGATCACACAGCTAGGAAGTATCTGAGGTCAGATTTGAACCCAGGACCTCCCTTCTCTAGGTAGCTCTTCATCCATTGAGCTGCCCCTCTAGTAAGCTCTTAATATTCCTCGTTGACTTTTAAGGTCAGTGTGGTGTGGTGGAAACCAAGCTAGACTGAGAAGGAAAAGTCCTGGGTTCAAAACCCAGCACTGCTCCTTATTCCGTGGGATGGGAATTCTTTTCTGAGTGTGTCCGAGCTGGGAGGAGCTTGAGAACAGAAGAGGAGGATCTCGGGCAGCCTCCCTCCCGCTCTGTCCCGCCCTCTACCTCCAACGTTCTTTCCCCTCCCTGATCCCAGCCTTGAAAGAGTGGGGCTGGAGGCTCTGCAGATGTTGGGGGGGACCCTAACTGGCTGTCTTCCCTCTCCCACACCCCCTCCCGCGCAGGGGCTCCCAGGTGAGCTCCAGGGAGGGAGGGAGGCTCAGGTACTTGGAGGAGTAGACACAGTCTCACGGCTCCTCCTGGTGGGCACTGGGGGAACTTCTCCAAGGAATCTGGGGTGCGGGGTGCCTTCTGCTCCCTCCTCCCCCCTCCCTTTCTCCCTCCACCCAAGGGGTCCCCACACTAGAAGGTCATTCAGATGGCGTCCCCTGGAGAGAGGCTCTTGTACCCAAACGACCCCTGCCTTGGGCTCTCCACCCATCACGAGGGGCGATCCCAGACCCCCGAATGTCAAGGCAGACCCAGGGCTTTGGAAAGAGTGCCAACCCCTCCTACTGCTGGAAGGAGCCCCTGCTCCTTTGCGAGCAGCCAAGGGCACAACGTGGGATGGATGGAAAGGATCCGGGAGAAAGGGGCATCTCTCCAAGGGGCCTTCCGGGATCTAGAGGGAGAAGACCTGGATTCAAATCATGGCTTTCCTCCAAAACGGAGGACCTGAGGCAGGATTCTCTTCTCCAGAATGGATTCGCCCATCTCTGAGGTTCCTACATTCTGCATTCCTGGAACAAGTATGGTTGGTGGAGAGGACCTTCTCCCTCCACTTCCTGCTCCTGCTCCCTTAGGAAAAGGTGACAGCCTCTCTGGGACTCGGTTTCCTCCTTTGTAGAATAATGGAATAGAGCAGGATCCTTTTCCAACTCAAAAGCCCTGTAGAAAAGACCTTCTAAATCCCAGTGAACGTCAGGCTATTGGGCTTGCTTCTTGCTGCATCCTATCAGCTTTCAGAGACCGAGTGGCATTGCCCAAGGCCAGGGCTGGCTCCAATGAGCTGGCACTGCTCACATGACAGCAAGAGGTAACCGGATCCAATCAGGCCCTGCCAGGACCACCAGCCACTGGAGGGCCATGGAGGCTCGCTGAGTGACACCAGGGATGGAGCCCAAGGAGGAGGAAGGGGCCTGTCCGGTCACTAGAGAGGCCACGATGAAGACAACTGGGTGCTCCTTAGTCCCAGTGCCATGAGCAGCTGAGGGCTTGACATTGGGGGAGTGGTTTGAGGGGCTCCAAGCTGCCCAAGCCTCGGGGCCTCAGACCCCTGGGAATCAAGAATCTGCTGTTTTCCCTGGAGGGGGCAGAGGGGTAGAGGGAGCTGCCTGGAGCCTGGGACGGAATGCTCTGGGCACCATTGTAGACAGGCTACCCTGGGCGAAGGATCCTGGAAGCTGACAGCTGGAAGGGACCTTGGAACACTGAATGTCAGAGCTGGGAGGGCCCTTAGAATGTCAGGCGTGGCCAATGAGAGAATTGATATTTGTAACGGAGTTTTGTTTCTTCCATTTCTCAGTGGGGGTTGGGAAAAGGAGAAGTAGGGAGGGAGGAGAGAATTGGGGCCTGAAAAGCAAATTGAATTTCTTAAAAAGGAGGCAGAATGTCAGAGGTGGGAGACATCCCAGAACATAGCACCCAGAAAGTCAGAGGGGGAAGACATCTTGGAATGTAGAACCCAGAATGTCAGAACTGAGAAAGATCTTAGAACATAGAACCCAGAAAGTCAGAGGGGGAAGACATCTTGGAATGTAGAACCCAGAATGTCAGAACTGAGAAAGATCTTAGAACATAGAACCCAGAAAGTCAGAGGGGGAAGACATCTTGGAATGTAGAACCCAGAAAGTCAGAGCTGAGAAAGATTTCAGAACATAGAACCCAGAAAGTTAGAGGTGGAAGACATCTTGGAATGTAGAACCCAGAAAGTCAGAGCTGAGAAAGATTTCAGAACATAGAACCCAGAAAGTTAGAGGTGGAAGACATCTTAGAATGTAGAACCTAGAAAGTCAGAGCTGAGAAAGATCTCAGAACATAGAACCCACATAGTCAGAGCTGAAAAAGATCTCAGAACATAGAACCCAGAAAGTTAGAGGTGGAAGACATCTTGGAATGTAGAACCCAGAAAGTCAGAGCTGAGAAAGATCTCAGAACATAGAACCCACATAGTCAGAGCTGAAAAAGATCTCAGAACATAGAACCCAGAAAGTTAGAGGTGGAAGACATCTTGGAATGTAGAACCCAGAAAGTCAGAGCTGAGAAAGATCTCAGAACATAGAACCCACATAGTCAGAGCTGAGAAAGATCTCAGAACATGGAACCCAGAAAGTCAGAGGTGGGAAAGACTTTAGAACACAGAACTAAAAATGTCAGAGATGGGGGAGATCTTAGAACCTAGAACCCAGGATGTCAAAGCTGGAAAGACCTTAGAACACTTAGAACTTAGAATGTCAGAGCTGGGAGGAAATAAGGTTGTCAGAACTAGAAGAGACTGTAGGATGTAGGACTCGGTTTTTAGAAATGGAAACATGATAGAACCTTAGAATGTAGAGTGTCAGCCTGGAATCTTAGAACACACAAGAGAGGGTTTTAGAGCTGGGAAAGACGCCAGGTCCATCTGTCCACTGACCAGAGCATCACCGTTTCTGGCCGTTCAACAGCTCTCTTCTCCAGGTCTCTAGGACTCCTTGAAACCCTTCTCTCCATCATAGGGTATCTGAGGATATGCAAAAAGATATGCAAAAAAAGGGCAGAGTAGTTAAAAAAAAGATACAACATTTCCCTGGCCAAGGGATCTTTTCCAGAGCTAGCAGCCTCTCTGTATTTCTCCTCTCAGTCCTGAGTGAGGGAAACCCTACCTGCAAATTCCCCTCCTTTTACCTCCGTGGGAGTCCTCTCCCCTGCAGACCGCTGGGCACTGCCACCCGAAGGCCCCAGGAAAATAGCTAGTTAAGACATCCTAATTGGCTGCCTTTTGCCAAGACTCATCCAACTGTGGGATCTGGCTAGAGCTGAAAGGGGCCTTGGAGATTCTCTGGTCCCCTGACATCCAACAGTGGGCCTGGGAGCTCCGGAGGCCTCTGGGAGGCCCTTTGGACCTGGAGATTGGTTTGTCTTAGCCGAAACATAATGAACTGGGCCACATGCCTTCCTGGGCCCAACAGCTGCCCCCCAGCTCCCATTAGGTTAGTGCCACCCGCTGCCAGGCGCTTGTTTGCTCCCAGACTCCCCAAAATCAGAAACGTGGCTTTCTGCTCACATGACCTGCTCAGCACCCCAGTCCAGGCCAGTCCCCTCTGGCCACGTGCCCCCATACACTCATTTATTTAGGGTAGATCTGGGGCCGGGCTCCCGGAATCTCCTCATTATGGACATTCCCTCCAGGGGTCTAGATGGGAGAAGTAAGGGCTAGGCAATGGGGGTGAAGTGACTTGCCCAGGGTCACGCAGCTAGGAAGTGTCTGAGGTCAGATTTGAACCCAGGACCTCCCACCTCTAGGTCTGGCCACCCAGCTGCCCCCATGGAGTCCTCCATTCTTGAAGGTATCTTAGCACTCAGTGCCCTCTGCTCTGGGTTGCCTCCAGGGCCGGGTAGGGCAGCTAAAGTTTCCAGCTTTGTTTCCTTTTCTGTTTCTTCCCGAAACACGCTGGGAATTCTGATGACCACGTTGACATGTCGTGCCCCCCCCCCCAAATGGAGAAAAGAGTTGGTTGCGGAAATCAATCTCTAGATCTTTTCCATTTTCCACCTGCTTATTACCTCTCAGTCTCATTCAGAAATGCCCCGGGGCCACCCTTGTTAGTGGCGCCTCTGTCTAAGCTTCTTGTTTTTCAAAGTTTAAATTGTCTTTTTCTAAAGAAAAGTGAACTTGAAAATTGTCAAGAAATGTGAACATTTCAGCATTCAAGAAAGGACCCCAAAAATGACGGTAGAAATTCTAAATATTTGTTATATTGTTGAGGGGCAACTAGGTCGTACAGTGGATAGAAAGCCAGACCTGGAGATGGGAGGTCCTGGGTTCAAATCCGACTTCAGACACTTCCTTGCTGGGTGACCCTGGGCAAGTCACTTAACCCCAGCTGCCTTGCCCTTGCCACTCTTCTGTACTAAGACAGAAGATAAGGGTTATTTATTTATTTATTTACTTTTAAAGCATCTATTCCATTCAACTCATCTAAAAATGCCCCCCTCCTTTTTTTGTCCCTACCTGAACTTAGTTTTGACTTTTACATATTTTTAATATTTTCTGTTGTATATTATAAATCGTCATTATTCTTGCTGTCTCTAACCACTGAGTCCTCTCCCCACCTCCCGCCCCCTCCCAGGAATTCTTCTCTGAAACAAACAAGTCCAGGCCAACCAATCCGATCCCCACGTCTCCTGCACCTTTTGGGGGGCTGACTCTGTGCCAAAAGGCGAGGGACGTCCCTCTTACTGCTCGGGTATTCGCCCCCCTCCCAAGAGCCCTCCAACTGACTCCTCCCCTCCCAGCAGATTCACTGGTTTTCTTTCCAGTTTCGGAGCTCTTCTGGCTCACTCACGATGGCCATCTATCTACATCAGTGAAGCTTCCTTAGGAAGTGCTGACGACTCGGGCTGACGTCTTTCCTCTGGTCTGCTTCCCATTTTCCCAGCATCAACAGCTCAGTGAATGAATTCGTGCTAATAGAGAGCACTTGGGGGTTTGCTTTTATTTTTTTGGAACCCCCACCTTCCATCTTGGCATCAACGCCATGGCAATGGGGGGGGGGGGTCAAGGGACTTTCCCAGGGTCACACAGTCAGAAAGTATCTGAGTTCAGATTTGAATCCAGGACCTTCCATCTTTAGAGTTTAAGGTTGAGTCTCATTGGATCACCAGAATATCTCTGTGAGGTAGGTACTCTCATTGTCCTCCTACATCCTTCCTAGGAGGAAACCGAGGCTAAAGAAAGTTAATGGACTTATCCAAGGACACGTAGCTGCTAAGTGTCTAAGTGGGGCTCGGACCCAGGTCTGACACGTCCTCTGTCCTAGACACTACACGGCTCTGGCCATTGAATCCTCTTTTTTTTTAATTCTTTCTTCTCATTTAATACAGATTTTGATCTCTGCTCTAACAAGCTGGTGGTCTAACTGTCCAGAGCCTGCTGATCTGGAACGGACACTCCTATCAGCAATCGGTTGTTTCCTGTCTGTTAAAATGGAGCCCATTTCCTCTGAAGGGGGGTTCGGGGTGCTTGTCATTGTCAGGGCCGGGAAGCTCCTGTGACAGACCGCAGCTGGCCTCTCTCGTGTCTTCCTTAGGAGCTCTAAGAGTCAATGTCGTCTCCTCGTTCTTTCTTCTTCCCACCCACCCCCAGTCAGAGAGCACTTAATTAATGAATTATTTAATTAATGAGGATGAATCGTGGCGGGCCCTTGGGGGGCTTTCTCTGCCCCCTCCATCCCCGAGCATTTATCGAGCACCCACTGTGTGCCAGGCACTAGGCTAGGCACAAAGGCTTTAAATGCAACGAGGGGTTACACACGGTACTTGTATGTAGATAAACTATATAGTCATATATATGTACATATAATGTGTATGTATATTGAAAGTAATTGTACTTGTATTTATAATATATTATTTTATTTGAACCTCAAAACAACCCTGGGACAGAGGGGTTATTTTTATCCCCATTTTACAGAGGAGGAAACTGAGGTAGAGAGAGGTTAAGGGACTTGTCCAGGGTGAGATGGCTAGTGAATGTCTGAGGTGAAATTTGAACTCAAGGCAGAGATGACCAGGATTCACATTACCCAGTATGTAGCCACTCATTGATGGTCCCCGGACCAGGATCTCGCGGTTAGCGTTCTAGCAGCAAAACTCACATTCCAAGAGGGTCTCCTCATTTCTTGGTCCTCTTCTCCCTTGCACTCCTATTAGCAAGGTTTCACTCGGTGCATTTGAAGCACTCATGCCTGGCCTACCACCTGGCACACAGTAGGTGCTTGATCCATGCTCAGGGATCGGTCGAGCGATTGGCCGTGCAGAAGGTCCCCAGGAAGGGTACATGCTGAAATATCTCCAGCAGCCCTTTTTGTGGCCTGAAGGCGATGCTGCCCTTCGAGGGGAGAGTGGCTAAGTAAGATGGGATGCAGGAATGCAATGAAATATCGTTGCAGCTCGTTAGCTCTCCAAGAGACAGCGTGGCAGTTCGCAAGAATAACAGCCAGACTAAAGGGGTTTTAAAAAAAGAAAAAGTCAAGAAGAATGTGGTTGATCCATTTTCTTTTTATAGGTCCATTTTTACGGATGACTTCTGTTTTTCCATCACTGACCTTTTCTTTCCCTCCCAGAGACTCATCCCTCAGAGCAAAGAAGTACAAATGAGGGGAAAGAGCTCCGTCAAACATATTGAATGGGTCTGACTTGACACACAAATGCTTGGCTCCCTTGGTCCTCCGCCGTTCGAAGACGCAGGGAAGGGACTCCTCTTCCTCCCCGCAGTGGCATCATCATCTCTTCTCCAAGGTCAATATTGGTGGTCGCCACCTGACACCATTCCATCTGAGGATGTTGTTCTTTCAGGTAAAATTCTCCCAGATACTCCCACCAACCTCTCTTGTTTGGGGCCACATTTAGACATCATCACTTCGACACATTTAGTTCCAATTGTCTTGTCATTTCCATTTATAGCGCCGTCGTCATTATGTGCATTGTTCTCCTGGCTCTGCCACTTAGACCGTCTTCTCATTAGTTCTCATTTTCTTGGGTCTCTGTTTTCATAATAGTCATCATTTCTTATGTTGCATCCATGTACCACAACCTGATTAGCCATCCTCCAACAGATGGGCATCTACTTTGCTTCCAATTCTTTGCTCTCCTAAAAAGTGTTGCTATAAACATTTTGCTGTATGCAGGGCCTTTTTTTAGCCCTTACCTTCTGTCTTAGAATCAATACTAAGTATTGGTTCCAACTTAGAAGAGTGGTAAGGGCTAGGCATTTGGGCTTAAGTGACTTGCCCAGATCACACAGCTAGGAAGTGTCAAAGGCTATATTTGAACCCAGGACTCTGGGTTTTTTGATACTTGAATTCTATTTGAATTACTTGAAGTGTATTTGAACTCTAGACTTGGCTCTCTATAGCTGCTCTCTGGCCTTTCTTTTTCATCCATGGCCTCCTGGAGGGTACCTGTCTAGCAGTGGGGTTTCTGTTTCTAAGGCGCCATCTTGACTCTGACCCTCTTGCAGCAGTAGGCTTTCTGAATCAAATGGCATGGACATTTGGGGCACTTTCTCAGTATTATTCAAAACTGTTTTCCAGAAGGGTTGGACCATGTTATAGCTCCACTAATAATGCCTTCATGTGCCCATAATTCCATAACCAAGTTGATACATGATATATTTATTTATATTTTCTCAGGAACACGTAGAAACAATTTTAACAATAGCTTTCTGACATTTTAGAATCTCATATTTCCTTCCTTCTTATCCTCCTCCTCATCAGGCGGTAAATAGTCTAATCTAGGTTATATCTGTATGTTTATACAATACACATTTCCATATTGCTCATGTCATATCAATAGAAGGCACATATCACACATACAATAAAAATCTCATGAAGGAAATAAAGTGGAAGATGGCTTGCTTTGATCTGCCTCAGACTCCAATAGTTCCTTCTTTGGCTGTGGAGAGCATTTTTCATCCTGGGTCCCTTGTGGATGTCTTGGGAACTTGTTTTACTAATGGTTTTGTCCTTCACAGCTGATCATCACAGGATATTTTTATTACTGTATACACTGTTCTCCTGGTTCTGCTCACTTACCTTTGCATCCATTCATGGGAAGTCAATATGTTTTTGAAGGACTGGTATGCTGATAAATCAGTGACTACGTTCAATATTCACCACATTGGTAGGACTCTGGTCCCCAAGACTTAATCCATGAAAAATTATCTCTGATGTTCCCATTGGTTATGTTTTTGAAAAGCCCGGACATCATTCTACAGGAAATTATCCAAGAAAACTACCCCCAACATTCTCAAACAAGAGGGAAAGGTGGAGGTTGAAAGAATCCACAGATCACCTTCTGTACTTAATCCCCAACTGACAACACCCAGGAATGTTATAGCCAAATTTAAGAACTACAAGGCCAAGGAAAAGATACTACAAGCTGCTAAGAAGAAACCATTCATATACCATGGAACCACCGTTAGGATAACACAGGATCTGGCTGCATCTACACTGAAGGACCAAAAGGCATGGAATATGATATTTAAGAGCATCTTGCCTATACACAGAAGGATGGGATCACCTCTCATAAGTTACTGAAAACATTCCTGGTGAAAATGGTTTGAGGGATTTCCAGAGAGTGGAACTTACCCATGTTGTAAAGGATTAGCTTGGCAAAAAGCAAGAAGCCAAGAGAACCCACAGGGCAAAGGCTCTGGCATCAACCAGAAGATCATAAATCAATGTAATATCAGGACAACACCTACAACAAGATGTTAAAAAAATATGACAGGCAGTGATTGAAGCCTGGACTGATGTCAAAACTATAGCTGGCTAATTGTTCTGCCTCTGCCGTATTGGTTTTACTAAGTGCAACACTCAGATCTGTAAGATGTCTTCTAGCCGGCACCAACAGATCCATCAAATCTGCAGGAAGATGATGAAATCACAACCCAGCAGCTGCGGAGACGTGACTTGGAAAAAGTGATTAAAAACTCACTCCAGACAGTACCAGAAAAGAGGTAGAGGAGACTCATCAGATGATTTGCCTTCTTCAATAGCCAATTTGCTCGTGTTGTTCAAGAAGCCCCAAGGTCCAGTTGGGGCAATGGATGACGCTTTGGAGGGAAATAAGACAGGACCCAAACTGGGAAAATCTGAGTAGGTGTAGACCCCCAAGCATCTGTCTATACCATCTTTAGGGGTTGCCGCTGAGAGGTTGTATATTACCTCTCTGTGGAAATAGAAAGAACAGAATCCTCCAACCAAAGGTTGTCTCATTGTAATGGCCAGCCTTGCTCTAGGAGAAGAGACGAGGAAATTCACCTGGGAGGATAGTGGGGTTCGGTGGCTCCCTGGAGGAGCCAACCCTCCCCGGCTAGTTTAATCAGCAATCAGTCTAGCCATTTGCAAAAAAGAGGAGATCGATGCCAAGGGCTTTGCTTTGGTTGATGCCATGATGGCAGCAGAGCTTTTGTCATCGTACACACAAAGGATCAGCAAAACGTCATCTTGGAGGATTGGTTTTTTTTTGGGTGGGAAACTATGGGAGCCGAGGGTTTGGCATTGGGTGGGTTGCTTTTTTCCTTTGGTACGAGGGAAGACTCACTGTGAAGAGGACCGAAGGGAGAAGGGTATAGCTAGCTGATGTAAGAACAAAAGGCAGCGCTTTGAACCCAAAAGGGACCATGGAAGCCAGCAAGACCAACACTCTCATTTTACCTATGAGAAAACAGGCTCAGATGGGTAAGTATAGTGCCTGTCTGAGGCAGAGTTTGAACTCGGGTCTTCCTGACTCGAGGACTCCTAGCCACCTCACTGCCTTTTTCATAAATAGTTTAAAGATTTACCAAAGAAAACTTTTTTAACCCTTACCTTCTGGCATAGAATTAATACCGTATATTGGTCTTAAGGCAGAAGATCGGTAAGAGTTAGGCATTGAAGGTTAAGTGACTTGTCCAGGGTCACACCTGGGCATTAGACACATGATATTAGACAAATTAGACAAAAGGGTCACACCACCAGGGAGGAACTGAGGTCACATTTGAAGCCAGGACCTCATGGTTCTCTATCCACTGAGTCACTTAGTTGCCCCCATAAGATATTTGTAGAGTCCATCAAGTAAAGGTTCTTAATCTAGAGTTCAAAACCTGCTATAGATCTCAGGGGATGGGTGAACCTGGATGTAAAACAATACATCTTTCTTTTCCCTAAGGGATCCCATGCTCCTGAGTGTCTGAGGGGATGCAGTCCTGCCTCGGGCTCAGGGCAGGGAGAAGACGACGCCTCTGCTGCCCCTAAAATGCAAGGATCTGCAGCTTCCAGAGCCCTGCCATTCCAGGCCATCCAACCCTCTCATTTAAGAAGGATGAAAGAAGCAGATCCCAGCAAGGGAAGGGACTTGCCCAAGGTCACACGGGAATTAGCAGCCAGATCTGCCCCCTACTAGAAGGCACCATGATCCTTGCCAGGGTCCCCATCTCTCAGTGATGTGGCATGTCCCCTCCTCCCAGCCCAAGTCCCTCCAAGGGGAAACCTGCAGTTCTTGGGTTAGACCACTGAGGGGCTGTTTAATGGAGCACAGCAGACCCCTTGTGGCCAGAGCCTGGTACTGCACCTCCCAAACCCTAAGGAGGATGAACTCTTTGGGATGCTGGAGTAAGTCAAAGGGATGTAGATGGGTGTGAGAGAGAATTCTGGGCCAGCCGGAGAAAATTCCTGGATTCTGAATCACTGCTCCCCCTAACTCCTCATATCACCCCCTATCACACCCTTCTGTCTGGTCCCCAAGCCTTCACTCCTTTCCAGAGCAGAGCTGTCTTCCCAGTGGGCTTGGGGAAATTCTCAGAGGGCCAGCATATTTATTCCTCCTCCCTATGTGATAGAGAGAACAGAACAACTGATTGGAAGATGTTTCCACCTCTCTGGGACTCAGTTTCTCCCCCTGTAAAATTAGAATACCAGGGAGTCCAGGCAGGTAGGTGGCTGCGTAGATAGAGAGCCAGGTCTGGAGAAGAGAGGTCCTAGATCCAAATCTAACCTCAGATCTTTTCTAGCTGCGAGACCCTGGGCAAGTCACTTAACCCAACTTTAGATTGCCCAACTTTAGAACTGAGACTCAGTATCGATTCCAAGACAGAAGGCAAGGGTTAAAAAAAATACCATGAAGTCAAGTCAGTGAGCATTTTATGAAGTATTTTCTATGTGCCAAGCATTGTGCTTGGATTTGCAGCTTCCAGAGCCCTACCATTCCAGGCAATGCAACCCTCTCATTTAAGAAGGATGAAAGAAGCAGATCCAAGGAAGGGAAGGGACTTGCCTTCATACGTACATACAAAGAGCCGAAAAACATTATCCCTGACCTCAAGGAGCTTCCATTCTAATGGAGAAGACAAGATATAAACAAGTAGGTAGATGCAAGACTATGGAATAAGTGGGAAAGTTACAGCCGGAGCCGGAGCCAGGGAATCCCCATCATTTTGCAAATCAGGAAAATGAGTATCAGAGAGGCAGGCAGGTCTTGAACTCGGGTCCTCTGACCCCACAATTGAAGCTCTTTCCATCAGCCCGTGCTGTCTCTCATGGCTTATTGTGAAGGCCAAATGAGATGAATGTAGAGACCTTCACAAATTATGAAAGAAACTCCATATCCATGAATTGGATAAAAAAAGAGAAGAAAACCCATCCACGCTCATTCTTAAAGGTGCCGATGGTCCAGTTACTAAAGCTCGGAGTCCCCCTCCCCCAGAGCTGTCCTTCCAGGCCCCTCCTGGTCCCCTTCCTGGATCCTTCCCATCCTGGCAAGCAGAGCCCAGAGCCCATTCACAGAGACCACTTCACACTAGATCAATGAGTACAAACTGGAAGTTGGCTTTTCCCTGCCCCGAGGCTAGCAAATTCCTGCCTCCTGTTTCCCTAATCTCAGGGATTCCCAACCATCTGTCTGCCCAGTTCCACGGCTACCTTTCCCAGCTAACCCTCATCCCCAGCCAGCAAAGCTCTGCTATTCCCAGGTTCCTACTCAGACTCTAACTAGGGTGGATTAATTGGAGCTGCGTCTTAGGGAACAGAGATCTACACGGGGCGGGGACTGACTGCCTTGTAGTTCTGAAAGTAGAAGTATAGCAGGCACAATAATAGCTAGCATTGAAACATTAAATAAATAAATCATTAAAAATAAATTAAATAATAGTTAATATTATTATTTTCATTTTACAGCTGAGGAAACTGAGGCAGAAACTGCTTAAATGACTTAGTACTCTTATTTATTTATTTTCTTAAAAAATATTACCTTCCATCTTGGAATCAATATTGGTTCCAAGGCAGAAGAGTGGTAAGGGCTGGGCAATGAGGGTTAAGTGACTTGCCCAGGGTCACAAAGCTGGGAAGTGTCTGAGACCAGATTTGAACTCAGAACCTCCCATCTCTAGGCCTGGCTCTCAATCCACTGGGTAGCCAGCTTCCCCCAAGTACTCTTATTAAAGTAGGAAATACCCCAGAGCTGAGCCCCAGATAAGAATCCTGCTCCCTTCCCTGATAGTGGCCTTCCCAGCATTGTCTTATCAGTGCTGAGTCTCTGCTCTCTTGGGTGCTTATGGTCCAAGGGCTGAGGCTGAGACATCTCTCTTCCTTGCCTCCAATTCAATTTGTCTCATGGCTTGCCTGGAGCCAGTGTTGGGCTGCCCACCCAGGTGCCCGCTGTGACACATCCCACCCTCCCACTTCTCTTCACCATAAATCCCTCCGGCTGCCTTTCAATGTCTCCAGCTCTCTTGAAGGTGCCGCATCCCTTGCAGGCGACCAGGCAGATCGTCCTTTATTGCTCTTTCCTCCCAGTTTTCCCATCCTCCCTTCCCCACCGCCATTATGCTTCAGCAAACCCTCCTCCACTGAATTGTGGTGCTTAGGTCTGGATACCCGTCTTTGTGGCTACCCTGGCCATCCTCCTTCCTTCCTCAGCTTCCTCTCTCTGCTGGGACAGGATCTCCTTGATCTGTGCCCCGAGTGGCCGCCATTGTTCTTGGCCTTTAGCAAATGCTCTTTCCTTAGTTCATCCATGGCAGTCTGAAACTGCCAGCCTGGGATTCCCTTCAGGGTGGACTCTCACAGGAACAAGGAACAAGCTTTGGGGTCTCCAGCTTACAAGCTAGTCCTGAAACTTGGGGTTCATCAGATCTGACTAGCTACGAGTTGGGGGTTTCTGGATTCCATGTTGGCATCACCGATGTGGCATCCTTCTCCCTTCTGGCTCCCCAATACCGTATAACCCCCAAGATCTTTACCCAGGAATTCTGCCCTCCTCATCACGGGCGCCCATCTCTTTCCAGTCTCTTTCCTTTTCCCTCTGGCATCTGGCTCAGGAGTCCTCACGCTTTCTTGTATCATGGATCTCTCTGGCAGCCTGCTAAAGCCTATGGACTCGGGAACATGGTTTAAAAAGGCAAAATGGGAGGAAATGCTATATTTTAAAATCATAACGGAAGGAAATAGTATATTTCAGTTAGAGGCTAGTGGAAAGGCAGATGTGGGGTTTTCCCCCTATCCAAGTTCATAGACTTTCTGAAATCTGCCCCCAGATCCCTTGAGGGTTCATGGACCTCAGGCTAAGAACCTCTGCTCTAGTCCCTGCATCACCCCCCCCCCCCCCCGGCCGCCCTCCCTTTTAGAGCCTTAGCTCAAAGTTAACCAGGTCAACAACACACTGACCCTGAGTCCTTTGGCCCCTTGGCCTTCCTTTGTTTATAGCCTGCTAGTTCTCAGCTCTTGGAAACTCTCAGCATCTGCCTCCTCCCCTCCTCTTCCCCAGCAGCCACTAAAGGGGGCCAGGAAACCCGGCAGACTGGATCCAACAAGAATTCTTCTTATCTAACTGGGCTGAGTCTTCATTGCATTGTAGCCATCCTTTCATGCTATTTCTGACTATCCCCAGCCTTAATGGATTGTGCTGAATGACTTCTCCTTTTCAGCTCCCAACTCCACTCTCAATCGCTCCTCTTTCTTTGATGAAAAAGAAAAAGAATTTTGTTTTGGTTTTTGTGTCATCCTCATTTCCTAATATATCCCTACCCCTCTCATTCTAAGCAAGAGAGAGAGAGAGAGAGAGAGAGAGAGAGAGAGAGAGAGAGAGAGAGAGAGAGAGAGAGAGAGGAGAGGAAGGAAGGAAGGAAGGAAGGAAGGAAGGAAGGAAGGAAGGAAGGAAGGAAGGAAGGAAGGAAGGAAGGAAGGAAGGAAGGAAGGAAGAAAGGAAGAAAGGAAGAAAGGAAGAAAGGAAGAAAGGAAGAAAGAAAGAAAGAAAGAAAGAAAGAAAGAAAGAAAGAAAGAAAGAAAGAAAGAAAGAAAGAAAGAAAGAAAGAAAGAAAGAAAGAAAGAAAGAAAGAAAGAAAGAAAGAAAGAAAGAAAGAAAGAAAGGAAGAAAGGAAGAAAGGAAGAAAGGAAGAAAGGAAGAAAGGAAGAAAGGAAGAAAGGAAGAAAGAAAGGAAGGAAGGAAGGAAGGAAGGAAGGAAGGAAGGAAGGAAGGAAGGAAGGAAGGAAGGAAGGAAGGAAGGAAGGAAGGAAGGAAGGAAGGAAGGGAAAGAAAGAAAGAGAGAGAGAAGGAGAGAGAGAGACAGAGAGGCAGAGAAACAGAGAGACATGGAGAGGGGAAAGGAGAGTGAACATTTCATCAGGACTAACCAATGCATCAGTTGAGTATGAATGTTTGCAAAGTCCTACTCCCATAACCCCTATTTCTCTTTTTTTAAGTCATAAGATCATAGTTCACAAATCTATTTATATCTTTGTTTAATTTGTTTTTTAAATTTATTTTAAAAATTTTCCATGTTGTTCATTTTTGGAATTAATCTTATAAAACCCAAACCCCATAATATATACCCAAATAAACAAGTGAAAAATTGTATGCTTTCATCTGCACTCCTACTCCAACGTTCTTTGTCTGGAGGTGGACAGCATTCTTTGTCATAATTCCCTCCGAATTGTCCTGGATCCTTGCATTGCTGAGAGTAGCTACTATGTCTGTCCCAATTGATCATTCCACAATATTGCTGTTACTATGTACGTTTTCCTGGTTCTGCTTATTTCACTTTGCATCTGTCCATGAAGATTTTCCAGCTGAAATGATCCTGTTACCATTTCTTATAGCACAGCAGTATTCCATCACCAACATACACTACAATTTGTTCAGCCATTCATTCCCCAATTAATGGATCCTCCCCTCAGTTTCTAATTCTTTGCCACCACAAAAGGAGCTGCTATATTTTTGTACAAGTAGGTCTCCCCCCCCCCTTTTTTATCTGTTTCACAAGCCCCATTTAAAAAAAAAAACCTTTACCTTGTATCTTGGAATCCATACTGTGTATTGCTTCCAAGGCAGAAGAGTGGTAAAAACTAGGCAATGGGGGTTAATTGACTTGCCCAGGATCACACAGCTGGAAAGTATCTGAGGTCAGATTTGAACCCAGAACCTCCCATCTCTAGACCTGCCTCTCAATCCACTGAGCTACCCAGCTGCCCCCCACAACCCCCATTTCTGCAGCAAAAGGTAGGAGGTGCATCTTCTTCCCAGCTAAGCTTGGTTGTAATAATTAGTGCTTAGTTACTTTTTCTTTGTGCATTCTTTCCATTTACATCATTGTCATTATGGAGGCTGTTTTCCTGGTTCTATGGATGTTTCTTTCCATCAATTCAGTGAAACCTTCCCCAGCTTTTCTGTATTCTTTCTTCATAGTCTTCATTGAAATGCTGGAATAATATTCAATTACATTCCTGAGGATCTGCATCTTGTTTAGCCATTCCCCAAACAATGGGCATCTCGTGTTTCCAGTTTTTTATTACCACAAAAAGTGATGATGTGAATATTGTGTGTATGTGGGACCTTTCTCTTCATCTCTGACCTCTCTGGGGGAATATACCCAGCTAGTGCAATCTAGGTCAAAGGATGGACACATTTTGGCCACTTTCTTAGCCTAATTTCAAATTGCTTTCCAGAAAGGTTGGACCAATTCACAGCTCTACCATCAGGCTCTCAATATGCCCCCTTTTCTGCAGCTACTCCAGCACTGACTGTTTCCATCTTTTGCCATTTTTGCAAATTTGCTCCTCTTCTCTCCTTCGATGAATGGTCTCACTGCTTGAGATGGAGCTTCTCTTTGAACTCCCTCTTCTCTCCTACTTCACACATCCAAACTTCTCTCCATTTTTATCCATCATCTTCTCCTTTGCCCTAGTTTTAAAAGATGAGATGGCCTTTCTGCTCACCAAGGCTAATCCCTCTACTCCCGCCATTCGCATCCCCTCCTGTCTTCTTGGAAAGCTTGCTCCATCAATCATTTCCTCTCTCTCTCTGTCTCCCTCTCTGTCTCTCTCTGTCTCTCTCTGTCTCTCTCTGTCTCTGTCTCTCTCTGTCTCTCTCTGTCTCTCTCTCTGTCTCTCTGTCTTTCTGTCTCTCTCTGTCTCTCTCTCCCTGTCTCTCTCTCTCCCCTCTCTCCCTCTCCATCTCTCTCTCTCTCTCTGTCTGTCTCTCTCTCTGTCTTTCTATCTCTCTCTGTCTCTCTCTTTGT
This sequence comes from Monodelphis domestica, assembly GCF_027887165.1. NCBI lineage: Eukaryota > Metazoa > Chordata > Mammalia > Didelphimorphia > Didelphidae > Monodelphis > Monodelphis domestica. The sequence continues at coordinate 11,897,777 of NC_077232.1, read as the reverse complement.
CTCTCTGTCTCTCCCCTCTCTCCCTCTCCATCTCTCTCTCTCTCTCTGTCTGTCTCTCTCTCTGTCTTTCTATCTCTCTCTGTCTCTCTCTTTGTCTCTCTGTCTCTCCCCTCTCTCCCTCTCTCTCTCTCTCTCTGTCTCTCTGTCTCTCTCTGTCTCTCTCTCTGTCTCTCTGTCTTTCTGTCTCTCTCTGTCTCTCTCTCCCTGTCTCTCTCTCTCCCCTCTCTCCCTCTCCATCTCTCTCTCTCTGCCTCTCTCTCTCTCTGTCTCTCTCTCTGTCTTTCTGTCTCTCTCTGTCTCTCTCTTTGTCTCTCTGTCTCTCCCCTCTCTCCCTCCCCCCCCCCTCTCTCTCTCTTTCTCTCTCTGTCTCTGTCTCTGTCTCTGATGTCCTGTCTCTTCCTGTCTCTTGGCTCCTTTCCAGTTGCCTGCAAACACCCTTAGGTCTCCTCTATCCTTTCCTTTAGTCCTGCTACCCCCTTAGGCTAAGTGAGCAAGCGTGAGTATACATCATAGCAGGACGGTGGAGATCACAGGCTTTCCACATGCAGGCTCCAGGGGGTTCAAGTCATTTCTTTGCCTGGTAAGCTCTTTGATGGAGCCCTTTGTCCTTGCTGGTCCTCCTTCAGTCCTTTGCAGGCTCCACTAGCCTCCAGGAACTGCTCTTGCCAAGGTTACTTGTGATCTCTTCCTTTTAGAAAACAAATATTTTTATTGTGAACTTTACAGTCAACAGCAAACATTTTCATATTTGAAAAAGGTCATAAAAAGTGGATTGCACAAGAGACCAAGAATCGACCATGTATAACTGCTGGTTGTCTTTAGAGAATCCATCACATGCGATTAGGCTCTGGAATCAACGGGGCTCCAAGAGCACCACCTCTGCCCTTCTCTTCCGCCCTTCTGGATTGCCCGTTTTGTATTTTCGTTCCATTTCTTGTCTGGTTCTTTTTCTATTTCTTTTCATGTTTCATTGACTTTTTTCCTCACTCCCATTTACTCTCCATTCCTCAAATAAAAGCCTTCTCAAGTAACAAATGAGTTGTGCCAAGCAAAACAGATTTGTGTCATCTTAGATTGGTCTGAATATGTATATCTTATTCTGTGCCTCTAGTTATCAGTGAACTCTTTTTAAATTTAAACCTTTACCTTCTGTCTTAGAATGAATACAAGTATCAGCTCCAAGGCAGAGGGGTAGTAAGGGCTAGGCAATCGGCATTAAGTGACTTGCCCAGGGTCACATGGTTAGGAAGTATCTGAGGCCAGATTTGAACCCAGATCCTCCTGACTCCACAGGTTTGGCTCTCTATCCACTGACTCACTTAGCTGTCCCTACAAGTGACTTCTTAATGGCTAAAGCCAATGGCCTCAAATGAGAACCAATTAGTCCTCATCATCTGTAAATTCCCTGTTTTCTACAGGGCTGACCACTTTGTTCTGGAATAACTTCTCCTTTAGCTTCTACTCTTTTCTGGTTCTCCTCCTACCTCTCTGACTGATCCTTTCCAATCATTTTCTAGTTCATCATCATCCTCTTCTGTCCCCTCATTGTGAGTATGCCTTGAGGGTCTGTCCTGGTCCTTTTTTTCCTGCTTTGTGCTTTTTCTCTGTGTCTCCCTCTTTCTTTCTCTGTCTCTTTGCCTCTGTCTCTCTCTTTGTCCCTTGATGATCTCACCAACTCCCATTGGTCCAGGCATCACCTCTATTACAGATGACTCCCAAATCTGCAAATGCAGCCCAAGTCTCTTTCCTGAGCTCCAGTCCTGGCTTACAGGACATCTTCATGTGGCTGCTCCCCTGGCATCTCAGACACATCTAGAAGAGCATCCCTCAAACCTAGTCCTCCTCTGACATTCCATTTCTCTTGATGGTGGCGCCATATTCCCAGCTTCCAATTTTAGAGTCATCCTTGCCTCTTCCCTTGCCCTCAAACATCTAGTTGTTTGCCAGCTCTTCGTGTTTTGGCCTCCATAACATCTCTCCCATCCGCCCACTTCTCCTGCTCACATGGGCCTCGTCACCTCTTGTCTGCACAATTGCAATAGACTCCTAACTGACCTGCCTGTCTCCAGTCTCTCCCCTCTATAATCCATCTTCCATTCAGCTGCCAAAACAGCCTTCCTTAGGCAAAGAATTCGACCACATGACTCCTTCCTCAGTAACCTTGAGTTATTCAGCTTTCCCATTGCTTACAGGATAAAACAAAAATTCATCAGCCTGTCATTTAAGGCCTTTCACAGTTTGGTTCCAAGCAATCAATCAAACAGTGTATATTCAGAACGGTGCTAGGAGCTTGGGATGCTGAGACAAAAAGGAAACAGCCCGTGTTCTCAAGGAATTTTCATTCTCCTCGGGGAGGCCATGGGAGGTGTGGATGGCATGTACGTCTATAACTCATTGTGTTCAGGCATTTTTCAGTCCTGTCTCACTCTGTGGCCCCATTTGGGGCTCTCTTGGCAAAGATACTGGAGTGGTTTGTCATTTCCTTCTCTATGATGAGGAAACTGAGGCCACAGGGTGAAGTGACTTCTCCAGGGTCACAGAGGCCAGATTTGAAGTCAGGAAGATGAATCTTCTTCCTCCCAAGCCCTGTGCTCTATCCACCATACCACCTAGCTGCCCACAAGTACTTGTACGGAAGTTTGGGGGCAGGTTGGCACTAGCAGCTGAGGCAATCTGGAAATACCTCCAATAGGAGAGAATATTTGACTTGAATTTTGAAGCCAGGCATTCTAGGAGGGAGAAGAGAAGAGAAGAGAAGAGAAGAGAAGAGAAGAGAAGAGAAGAGAAGAGAAGAGAAGAGAAGAGAAGAGAAGAGAAGAGAAGAGAAGAGAAGAGAAGAGAAGAGAAGAGAAGAGAAGAGAAGAGAAGAGAAGAGAAGAGAAGAGAAGAGAAGAGAAGAGAAGAGAAGAGAAGAGAAGAGAAGAGAGAGAAGAGAGGAGAGGAGAGGAGAGGAGAGGAGAGGAGAAGAGAAGAGAAGGGAAGAGAGGAGAGGAGAGGAGAGGAGAGGAGAGGAGAGGAGAGGAGAGGAGAGGAGAGGAGAGGAGAGCAGAGGAGAGCAGAGGAGAGGAGAGGAGAGGAGAGGAGAGCAGAGGAGAGGAGAGGAGAGAAGAGAAGAGAAGAGAAGAGAAGAGAAGAGAAGAGAAGAGAAGAGAAGAGAAGAGAAGAGAAGAGAAGAGAAGAGAAGAGAAGAGAAGAGAAGAGAAGAGAAGAGAAGAGAAGAGAAGAGAAGAGAGAAGAGGGAGTGCTTTCTAGGCATCAGGGATGGCCTGTATGAAGACAGAGAGGTGGGAGACAAAGTTGTAGAAGGAATCAATCCATCAATCAACAAACAGTTATTAAACACCTACTGTGTGCTAGGCATTATGCTAGACATACAAAAGGAAGCAAAAGACAGGCTCTGCCCTCAAGGACCTTACAATCTAATGGAATGTGGAAATTAATTCAGTTTGACTGAACTAGAGTGGGGAAAAGGAATACAATATCCTATCCTATAATATCATAATGTAACATAACATAATTAATATATTACATAACACAATATGACAACATAATATAATATAATGTAACACAATATAACATAACATAATATAACAATATAAAATAATATAACAAAATATAACATAATATAATATAATGTAACATACTATAATATAACATAATATAAAATAATATAATATAACATAAAAGGCTAAAATATATATTTATATGCAATGTCATATATCATATATAATCTTTCTATAAGGCTAAAATACATTTACCTGGAATATAAGATTTTGAATGTAATATCTATACCATACGACTAAGTATGTATTTATAAATAATATCATCATATATTGTACATATCTTTATGTAAGGCTAAATATATTTTCACAGAATATCATCTTATATATAATATCTTTATACAATATAAGGTTAAATATATTCATATATAATATGGTATCATACTATATGTAGTAACTCCTTAGATAATATTTTACAGCTCAAATATAATAAAATATAAGGCAGCTAAGAAGGTCGGGCAGAGTCATGTAGTGAAGAGCTCTAAATACTTGATCCTAGACACAAGAGGGAACACCCCTTAGAGCTCTGTGAGGAGAAGAGTGACATGGTCAGAACTGTTTTTTAAGGATATTATAGGGTCCTGGATTTGTGACTGAAAGGCTAGAAGGATGGACTACAGAGGCCATTGCTAGTACGCCCACTCATTTCCTAGGTGAGGAAATTGAGGACTACAGTCATATAGGTAATAAGGGTCAGAAGTAGGATTGGAACCCGGAGCCTCTGACTCTAAAGTAAGCATTCAGCCCCACCTTGGCAGTTATTTGAGGGATGAATTGAAGAGGGAAGAGCTGGGAGGCTGGGAGACCAATCAGGAGGCTATTTCGAGAATCCAGTCAGGAGGGGATGAGAGCCTGAAACAGGTTGGGTAGCATGTGAGTGGAGAGGAGGGAATGAAAGTGAGAGGTGTTTGAGAAACAGAACATATAACACTTGGCAACTGATTGGATGCAAGAGGTAAAGGAGAGAAGGAACTAAGGATGACGCCAAGGTTGGGACCATTTTCAACCCTGTCACCTGCACTTTGCATATTCCTTTCCTCCTCGCTTTTTAGCTCCCTTCTCTGGGTGGTTCTCCACTATTAGAGGACAAGCTCATTGAAGGCAGGGACTGTTTTGCTTGTTGTATTTGTACACTCAACATTTAGTATGGTGTCTGGCTCAGAGTAAATACTTAATAAATGACTTTTTCATTTACTCACATAGATAATTAGGGGTATAGAGTTGCTCTAAAAAAAGAGAGAGGGATCAGACAGAGAGGTGATTTAGTGGGGAAAGATCCTGTGTTCTATTTTAGGAAGGTTGATTCAGAGATGCCTTTCTGACATCGATCTGGAGTTTAAGAGAGAGACTAGGACTGGATATACAGACCTAAGAGTTATCTTCTCAAGATTGAACCCAAGAGAAATGATGAAGGAGAAAGAGAAGAGAGCAGATGGGAACAAGAGAAAGGAGGGCAGGAAAGAAGAAGAGAGAGGAAAGGAGAGAATTTGGTCATTAATAGATCATTGGGAACCATGGAATAAGTAGTTTCAGCTGAGTGATTAGAAGTGAGCAGAAGCCAAATTTTATGGGGTTAAGAAGTCAGGGAAAGTAGAGGCAACAAGTGTAGATGGCCTTTCCTAGAAGTTTGACTATGAAAGGTAGAAGATACATGCTGGCTTAGGATGGATGATAGGTTCAAATGTCAGTTTGGTAAGGATAGAAGAGAGCCTGGACATGTTTATAGGCCATAAAGAAAGAACCAATAGATGAAAGATTGAAAATTAGGGAGCTAGATGATGATTGAAGTTGTAAACTCCTGGAGCAAGTGAGAGGAGTTAAGGTCAAGAGCACAAGCTAGGGAGCTGATATTTGCAAAGGAAAGGGTCATCTCTTCCTTCTTCACCTAGCTTCCAAAAAGACCTTCCTATGTCTTAGTTCTGACCCTGTCACTGCTATGCTCTATAACCTTTCATGATATAGGCTCCCTATTGCCTACAGGATAAAGCTCCTCATCCTAGAATTTAAATATATTTAAGGACCTTCACAATCTGGCTCTAACCAACCTTATTCTTCATTGTTTCCCTGCTTGCCTTCCATTTTACTGTTCACTGAACGTGACATGCCCTCTCCCATCTCTTTGCATCCTCTCTACCAGGAACACACCTTTTCTTGGTTCTTGCCTTTAAGGCTTCAAGATTCAGCATCTCCTCTAAGAAGTCTTCTCTGATCTACCCTGGCTGAAAATGCTCTCTGCCCTCTTCTTTATTTTTAAATTTTTATTTATTTTATTCCCCTCCCCAATTACATTTAACAATTTCTAACATATTTCAGAGAATTTTGAATCTCAAATTTGCTCTTTCCCTCCCTCCTCACCCCCCCCGTAAGCACTTTTATATAGATTTTATATCTACAATCATGCAAAATATTTTCCCATATTAATCATTTTGTGGAAGCAAACTTGAACCAAAAAATTTAAAAAAGAAGTTGAAAAAAGTTTGCTTTGTTCTGGATTCAGATTCCATCAGTTCTTTTACTGGAAGCAGATGGTACTTTTTATCATGAGTCTTTTGGGATAGTTTTGTATCATTGTATTGCTGAGAATAGCTGTTATTCACAGTTGATCATTGTAAAGTATTCCTGTCACTGTGTACACTGTTCTCCTGGTTCTGCTTATTTCACTCTGCTTCAGTTCGTGTAAGTTTTTCTAGGTTTTTCTGAGCTCCTCCTGCTCCTCATTTCTTATAGCACACTAGAATGCCATTATAATCATATGCTCTCACTTACTCAGCTATTCCTCATTTGATTTCTAAAACCCTTTTAGCACTCCTCTATTAATTCCTTTTGTGCCTGAAAGCAATTCATAGTTTTCTTGAAGTCTTTGGATGCAGCCGTCTGAGTTTGCATTTTGGTCTTCCCCGACACCAAAATAACTTTCTATGGTGTGTTTCTTTTTTGTTGCTGTTGTTTGCTCATTTCCCAGCCTTTTTCTTTTCTTTTTTTTTATTAGAAAAAAACTGTTAGAGTTGGGCTCTGAACCTGTGGTGAAGGGACCATGTTCTAAGCCTCAGGTTCTTTGTACAGCTGCCTTCCAAGCTAGCTCTGGGGATCTATCTGCTTTCAGTTCTTCCAAGGTGGTATGATGTAAGGAGAGCTGGGTGTAATACTCTCCAGGCCTGTGCTCTGCTCTATGAGGAACCCCAAGCACTTTTTTCCTTCTTAGAACTGTGACCAGGATGCCCTGCTCCATGTGGCCCGTAAGTGCTGGTGCTGGTGGTCCTCCTCACTCTGCGACTGCTCCCCAGAACTGTGATCTGGTTCTGTATGTTGGTAATACGACAAGAGTCTTGCACCCGGAGCCAGCAAGAGAACCCCTGTAATTTCCTTCCAGGCCCCTGTCTGACTCCCCTTACCACCTGCTGCTGATTCAGCTGTGCCCAAAGCTTGTTGCTGGGGTGGGGCTCGCCTTGGCAGGCTACTCAGCACCCTACTTCTACCCCAGTGCCTTAGATCTTTCCTGCCGGCCCCCTAAGTTGTGGGTGTGTAGATCGTCTCTTGTCATATCATCTCACCTTGTCTTTTTAGTATTTGTGTGGCCCTTGGCCAATCATTTCACTGCTCTGGGGGTTATTTCCTATTATAAAACACAGAGGCTGGACTACATACTCTCTAAGGTACCTTCCAAGTGTTGCATATTCTGATAGTACAATCTGCAAAAAGGTACACTCTCTCTCTCTCTCTCTCTCTCTCTCTCTCTCTCTCTCTCTCTCTCTTCTCCCTCTCTCTCCCCCCCTCTTTCTCCCTTTCTCTCTCCCCCTCTCTCTCTCCCTCCCTCTCTCCCTCTCTCCTCTCTCTCTCTGTCTCCCTTTCTGTCTCTCCCTGTCTCCCTTTCTGTCCCTCTCTGTCTCTGTCTCTGTCTCTGTCTCTGTCTCTGTCTCTGTCTCTGTCTCTGTCTCTCTGTCCCTCTCCTCTCTCTCTTACTCTCTCTTGCTCTGTGTCTGTTTCTCTCTGCTCTGTCTTTCTCTCTCTCTCTTTCTCTCTTTCCCTCTCCTTCTTGCTCTTTCTCTCTCTCCTCTGTCTCTCTCTGCTCTCTCTTTCTCTCTCTCTCTCCTTCTCTGTCTCTCTCTTTCTCTATTCTGTCTGTGTCTCTGTGTCTCTGTCTCTCCCCCTTTCTGTCTGTCTCTCTCTTTCATCTGTCTCTCTCTCTGTTTCTCTGAGTCAGTCTCTCTCTCTCTAGCTCCGTGTCTCTGTCTCTTTTGCTCGCTCTGTCTCTCTCCATCTCTTTCTATCTCTGAAAAAGTGTTTCACCCTGTTTTGCTATGGGGTATGCTACTCCAAAATTCCTTTTGAGGCACTATGTCATAGTTTTCTGGAGGCTCATTTGGTAGAGATCCGGTGGGTTTGTGTACCTTCTCCGCCATCTTGACTCCACCCTGACTCCCTTCCCTCTTACATGTTTCTTAAACACTTTGTCTGGGTCTCTCCCCTGTGCCATCACTTGATACTTTGTGTTGTATTCTAGTGATCTGTGAACTTGTCAGATCTCCCCACCCCCAAAGCCGCTAAAAAAAGTCTTGATGTCCCCAGTGCCTAGCACTGTGCCTTGCCCATCAGAGGCAGGTAAGAAATGCTTGTTGCACGGCTTGTTAAACCCAAGCCCGCTTTCCCAGCATACACTCAGGTGACCAGATCTATCCTCCAGGACCCCCTCTACAGACTTCTTGACTCCAGCTTCTCTCATCTAAGATTGGGGTGAAACTCTTTGGGAAATGGGAGTCAACAGCTCAGCCTCTATTTTAGAATCTGGATTTGGCCCCTCCTTACCCCAAGGGCAAAGGATAGAGGGTGAAAGACTGCTGCCTGGGTGACCCTGAGCAAATGATTGAGTGTCTTCACTGAACCAAGGCTGCAAAGGCACATGGCCAAGTTTCAGCCCTTTCTGACTCACTCAGCCTCCATCCTGCTCGAACCTCATCCCATCTCGCTCACCCTGGCAACAGCTTCTGAAAGGCCTCCCTGACTCCAGGCTCCCTCCTCTCCCATCCTTCCTCCATCCAGCCACCAGCATGACTGTCCTGAGTACCAGAGTCTGACTGTGCCACTCCTCGAGATCAACTCCGAGATGCCCCTTAGAATAGCAATTCTGGCCCACAGAACAGATTTGTCGTTCTCGTTCATGCAACTCAGATTTCCATTTTTTCACTGAAAACTTTTTTCAAAGAAAACAATCCCCCCTTCTCTCTCCCAGCTCCGCCTCGCTCATGTTTATGCCCCAAATGAAAAAGAAAAGAAGAACAAAACCCTCCTAATGAATATTCGGAGTCAAGTAAAACACATTCCTACATCCCAAAATACAGGCTGTACTCAACGATTTAGTCTAGTGGGGAGCTATTAAAATTTATGGAGCTTGAGATCCACCTCCAGAGAAAGACCTGATGGAGTCTGAATGCAGATCTGAGCAGCCCTTCTGAAACCAACTTTCTTTTTTTTGGGCCTTTTCTGCGTCTGTGTTTTCTTTTACAACATAACTAATCTAGAAATATAGCTCTCTCTGTCTCTCTCTGTCTCTCCTTCTCTGTCTCTCTGTCTCTCTCTCCCTCTCTCTCTCTGTCTCTCTCTGTCTCTCTGTCTCTCTCTCTCTCTGTGTGTGTGTGTGTGTCTCTCTCTCTCTCTCTGTCTCTCTCTGTCTCTCCTTCTCTGTCTCTCTGTCTCTCTCTCCCTCTCTCTGTCTCTCTCTCCCTCTCTCTGTCTCTCTCTCTCTCTCTGTCTGTCTGTCTGTCTCTCTGTCTGTCTCTCTCTCTCCCTCTCTCTCTGCCTCTCCCTCTCTCTTTCTCTCTGTCTCTTCCTTTCTGTCTCTCTGTCTCTGTCTCTCCTTCTCTGTCTCTCTCTCTCTTTCTGCCTCTCCCTCTCTTTCTGTCTCTTTGCCTCTTCCTTTCTGTCTCTCTCTCTTTTTGTCTTTCTTCTTCTCTCTTTGTCTTTCTTTCACTCTCTCTCCTCTTTCTCTGTCTCTTCCTTTCTGTCTCTCTCTCTGCCTCTCCCTCTCTCTCTGCCTCTCCCTCTCTCTCTGTCTCTCATCCTCTCTCTCTCTGTCTTTCTCTCCCTCTCTCTCTCCCTTTCTTCCTCTGTCTCTCTTCATCTCTGTCTCTCTCTGTCTCTCTCTCCCTCCCTCTCTCTCTCTGCCTCTCCCTCTCTCTCTGTCTCTGCTCTCTCTCTCTCTCTTTCTGTCTCTCTCTCTTCCTCTCTCTCCCTGTCTTTCTCTCCCTGTCTTTCTCTGTCTCTCTCTCTGTCTGTCTCCCTCTGTCTCTCTCTTTTCCTTTGTCTCTCTGTCTCCCTCTCTCTTCCTCTGTCTCTCTCTCTTCCTTTCTGTCTCTCTCTCTCTGTCTCTCTTCCTCTCTGTCTCTGTCTCTGTCTTCCTCTCCCTCTCTCTTCCTTTGTCTCTCTATCTCCCTCTCTCTCTCTGCCTTTCCATCTCTCTCTCTGTCTATATCAAATGACTTGCCTTTTCATTGAAGGTGAAAAAAGGGAAGGAGAGAATTTGGACCCCCCAAAATGTTAAAAATTGTTTTTAGATGTAATTGGGAAAAAATTAAATATTTGCAAATAGAAAATAATAAAAGAAAGTTCATGTAGCTGTCGCATCCTCCTTCTTGAGTCTATCACTCCTCTGCCCCAAGCTGTGAATCATGCATTATCACTGATCCCTTGGAATCAGGACGGGTCATTGCATTCATCCAAGTTCCCAAGTCTTTCAGATCGTCTTTACGATCTTGGTTTTATTGTACAGCTCGTGTTTATGCTCATTTCGTTCCGCATCAGTTCATACAAGACTTCCCAGGCTTCTCTGAAACCAGCCCTTTCCACACTTCAACCCAACAGCAATGACAATGTTTCGGCATAATCGCATTCCATCAATCCAGATACCATCATTTGTCCAGCCATTTCCCAGGTGATGGATGCCCCACCTTGCTTTCCAGTTCATTTCCTCTACTACAAGAGCTACGATGAATGTTTTTGTGCACGTGGGGCTTTTCCCACCTTCTTGGTAGCCTTCCGGCGTTTGCTCGGTTAAAGGCTGTGCATGCGCAGTTCTGTGACCCTTTGAGTCCAGTTCCAAAGTGCCTCATCTCCACACCAGTACAGCGGAGAGCCTGCTTCCTGCAACCCCTCCTCCGGGTGTCATTTTTCTTTTATTATCAACTTTGCCGACATGATAGACTTAACTGGAAACCCAGAATTTTTAAAAATGAAATTTTGTTTGAAAATTTTTTTGAAATTTATCTAATTTTAAGTCATTTAGAGGATTTTTCCTACACGTATGAATAGCTTGGATTTCTTCCTTTCAAAACTGCTTGTTCTTATCCTTTGACCGTCCATTGGGGAATGGCTTTTCGGCGTCTACATCCTGATGCATGGTGGGCTTCATCCTCTGGACTGTGGACGTCTACCTTGACTTCCCCTACATACAGGGTACTTTCTCTCTTCCCACCCACTCCCCCTTTGGTTCCCTGGGATTTTTTTTCTGGCATTAGACTGTAAACTCCTTGAGGGCAGACACCAGCTTTCTTTCTGCTTGAAATTCTATCCCCAGAGTTCAGCACAGTGCCTAGAGTAGTCTGAACTGACTTGACTTGGGGCCTAATAAAGGCTTACTTGGGGCAGTTAGGGGTGCTGCAGTGGATGGGGTTGGGGAGAACATCTAGAGAAAGGAAGACGCGTCTCCCTGAGTTCAAATCTGGTCTCAGACACTTCCTAGCTGTGTGACCCTGGGCAAATCACTTCACCCTGTTTGCCTCATTTTCCTCATCTGTAAAATGGGCTGCAGAAGAAAATGGCCAACCTTCTCCAGTGTTTTTGCCAAGAAAACCCTACACGGGGTCACAGAGAGGCGTAGACCCACCACCCCACCACCACCACATGCTTATTGCTGGATGGACGGGCCTTACTTTTCTCACTGGACGATGAGAGTGTTGAATCACTTAACCTTTGAGGTTCTGTTCAGCATTAACATCTTACAATCCCCAAGCCAAGAACAGGCCCCAGACCTCTAATTTCATTAGTAGAGGGTGGGAAAACCTCCCCAACCAATGAAAGTTGTCTTTGCCAATAGGTTCAATGGATTGCCCAGTGTCCCACAGCCACTAAGTATCAGAGGCAGAATTTGAACTCAGATGGGAAGGGCAGGGAGAGGGGAGGGAGGAATAGAATATGATTTTGTAACCAAGGAATAATGTTTGAAATTGACCAAATAAAATAAAAAGAATTTGAACTCAGGCCCGTTCTCTATGCTTGATGCCTCTACTAAATTCTCCTCCAAACATCCTCACTCCCCTGAGTGTCCTGCCCTGGCTCTATCATCCATGGACACCTCTAGGGCAGGGCTGGCCAACTTCAGAGGGAAGAAGATGACGTGGTCTTGGCCTGGACCTCTCCATTCTCAGACCCCACCCTGGAGTTTCCCAGCCCAGAAGCTGGGAGACCTGAAGGAAATGGCAAGTCCTACCTTGAATCTCGGCCTCCTTATCTGTGAAATGGGGATAATCATAGCTGTCCCTCCCTAATTCACAGTGTTCCGGTGAGGAGTAAGCACGATAACAAATGTCAGTTATAATTAGCTGGGATTCACTGGGATTCTCATCTCTTAGGAGCCTCTCCCGGTGCCCAGGAGAGTAAAACAAAGAAGGCCTGCCTTGAAGGGGAGGGAGATGAGGGCAGGATGGGGGAGGGAGAATTTTTATTTATTTTTTAAGTAAAATTTTTTATATTTGGGGTCCTCCCATCAGATCTGTTTATATTTTATTTTTATATTATATTTTATGTTATTTCCATTTTATTTTCCAATTTTTCCAATATTATGTTCTATTTTCCAACTACATATAAAAACACATTTTCTCATTTTTTTAAAGTCTTGAGTTCCAAATGCTCTCCCTCCCCCTCTCCTCTGCTCTCCTCTGCTCTCCTCTGCTCTCCTCTGCTCTCCTCTGCTCTCCTTTGCTCTCCTCTCCTCTGCTCTCCTCTGCTCTCCTCTGCTCTCCTCTGCTCTCCTCTGCTCTCCTCTCCTCTGCTCTCCTCTGCTCTGCTCTGCTCTGCTCTCCTCTCCTCTCCTCTGCTCTCCTCTCCTCTCCTCTCCTCTGCTCTCCTCTGCTCTCCTCTGCTCTCCTCTGCTCTCCTCTGCTCTCCTCTCCTCTCCTCTCCTCTCCTCTCCTCTCCTCCTTTCTTGAGAAGGCAAGAATGTTGCTATGGATTGTACGTGTGCCGTCAGGCGAAACATATTTCTATATTAGCCATGTTGAAAAAGAAAACTCAGACAAAAAAAACAACAAACAAACAAGAGAAATAGAGAAAGTCTTAAAAAGTCCGCTTTGGTCTGCATTCAGATCCATCCGTTCTTTTTCTGGCCGTAGATAGCCTTTTCATTAGATACCCTTCCCAGTTGTCTTGGCTCTTTGTCTTACTGAGAATACCCAAGTCAGTCACAGTTGCTCGACATACAATGTTGCTGTTCCAATGCACATCGTTCTCCTGTTTCTTCTCATTCACTTTGCATCAGTTCATAGAAATCTTTCCTGGCTTTTCTGGACCCATCAACAATATTCAATCACAGGACATCTAGTTGGCATAGTGGATCTCTCTCTGGTGCTGGTCTAGAGACAGGAAGACCCGCTTTCAAATTCAGCCTCAGGCACTATTAGTAGCCTTGTTACCCTAAGCAAGTCACTTCACCCTGTTTGCCTCAGTTTCCTCATCTGTCAAAATCGCTGGAGAAAGAAATCGCAAACTGCTCCAATATCTTTGCCAAGAAAATCCCCAATAGGGCAGGAGGAGTCAGACACGACTGAAAAACAAAATTCCAGATGCCACAACTTGTTTAGCCATTCACCGATTCATGGGCATCCCTTCACTTTCCAAATCTGTTATCACCAAAAAAAGAAAACTGCTAGGAATATTTTTGCACGAATGGGTCCTTTTTCCTTTTATTTTCCTTTTAAAATCTCTTTGGGATAGAGACCCAGCTGTGGTATAGCTATGTCCAAAAGTAGGCCCAGTTTTGTTCTCCTTCGGACTTAGTTGCACGTCGCTCTCCAGAATGCTTGGACCAGTTCCCAAGTGGTGGCGTGCTTTCTAAGCACATCGTGCAGAGAGGGAGCCGTTTCACTCTGGTCAGGAGGCCTTCGAGCCCCTCTGGGCCCACTGGGGCTGGGGCTGAGGAGGGTGATGAGCCCACAGGCTCTGTCCCACCCACATGCTAACTCTCAGGCCACTCAGGGCCACCAGCTCTCTTCTGGGTCTTGGGACACAGCCCTGAGGAGGCTGGAGCCAATGAATCATTCGTGCCTCTGTGGAATTGCTGTCATCTGATAACTGGCCTGTTTTCCTACCCAGGAACCCCCCAAACGCCTCCCTGAGACCAGTACAGAGTCAGGACTCCTCTTCAGTTTTTTTATTTGGCAAACGTTAAGGGCCTGCTATGTAGGGGCTTAGCATGGACAGTCCAGAATCCTCCGAGTACCTACCTGGGGAGGAAAGATGGGAGCCAAAGAAGGGGTTCTAGCAGGGATTCTCTGGGCCTCCTGGGTATATCGTCTGGCTTCCCAGGCCTTTGGGGTCCTCTCCTCAGATCTTTCTCAGCTCAGACATTCCGTGTTTTGTGATTCTTTGCTGACCTGACAGTCTACATCCTCCAGGCGCTGACGTTCCATGTTCTAAGTTCCCCCTCAGCTCCGACATCCTGTGTCCTGTGAGGCTCCAGTGACCCTCGGAGCCCCGTGCCGATGCCCTAGCCGAGGAGATGAATGATGGCCAGGAATTCCTACTGGGGTACGTTTTGTTTTTCTTCTTGGGGGATGTGTGTTCTGATTCCTCTGGACCATGGGCTTTGGACACTGAGGGCCTGGGTTCAAAGCATCTCTCCCTGAGGCTCACTAGCTCTATAACCCAGACATCCCCCTTCTGGGCCTCAGTTTCCCCATCTGTAAAATGGCATGGACAACTCCTGAGCTCTTTTCGAGCTCTTCCCTGGGCCTCAGTTTCCCGAGCAGGGGGATGGGGCGAGGGCTGACCTCTGACCCTTTGTCTGGTCTCTTCCCGGCTGCTCTCCAGAATGATTAACCCCAAACTGGAACAGAATGGTTGGCTGGGGTGGGGGCACAGAGGCCCCTGTTTTGTTTTGTTTTTCTGTTTCGTGAAGGCCCCTTCAAGGACTGAACTGGTGGCCCTGTGCTGGCTTACCCCATTGGAATGTAAGCACCTTGAGGGCAGGGACTGCCTTCCTTCTTCTTGGTATCTTTATTCCCTGCCGTGTGCCAAGTACCGTGCTAAGGGCTAAGGATATGAAGTAAAAAAACAGGCTAGTAGGGGAGGTGGTGTGCCAACAATTAAGTACAAAGTGGACCGAGGCAGGATAATTTGGGAGCAGTTTTAGAGGGAAGGTGCTGAGATAAAGGAGGTCTGAGAAAGGCTTCTTATAGAAGACAGAAATCCAGCTGAGGCTTGAAGGAAGCCGGGGCAGCCAAGAGGCAGAGATGAAGAGGGAGAGCCTTCCAGGCACAGGGGACAAGCTGGGCAAATGCTTGTAGGCTGGAAATGGAGTCTTGGGGCTGAGTAACAGCGAGGAGGCCAGGGGCACTGAATCACAGATTGGAGGGGAGTCAGGTCTGAGGAGACCCCAAAGCAGGAATGGTAAGCCTGAATAAAGGTTTGTCCCCTGCTGGTCCCTTCCATCATTTCCCAAGTCGGGGATGCCCTTGGCCATGAGAAGAGTTTTACAGTGTTGCCTAAGGCTCAGGGATGTGGTGACTTGGCCTTTGTCAGTAGGTTTCAGAGGCTGGTAAGCCTGGCAAAAGCCTGTAAGTCTCTGGATGTCAATACGAGGGGTGACACAACCGTGAGAGTCTTGAGGGATAATAAATATGGGAAGCAAAGGAAGGGAAGATCCCAAATCTTTTTTTTAAAACCCTCACCTTCCATCTTGGAATCAATACTGTGTGCTGGTTCCAAGGCAGAAGAGTGGAAAGGGCTAGGCAAGGGGGGTGAAGTGACTTGTCCAGGGTCATGCAGCTGGGAAGTGTCTAAAGCCAGAAGAACCCAAATCTTGGGTAGGCAAAACTTCTCAGATCTTATGAAGAGGGGGATGCACCCCAAACTGCCAGCTTACACGCCTCCTCTCCTGTCTGCCTTTCTGAGGGTAAACTGAGGACATCTCCAATGAGATCATCTATAGGAAATAAAGGAGCTTTTGCAAAAATATTCAGTCATAGGCCACATCCTCCCCTCTCACAACTGATGGAAAGAAGTTGAGAACAGGAGATCCCAGGATGCCTCTTGTTTGTGGATTATGAAAAAGCACTTAATTGGGTGGAACAAAACGCTGCCCTAAAGGCTATTACCCAGCAGGCCATTTGGGGATTCTTTGGAAGTTATAACAACAGAAATAACCCTATTCAGTGACCCTCTGATCATAATTATCAGGTGAGACATAAAGCACAGAGATAAATGCTTGTGGAAGTATCGGACGCTGCGATGGAGGAGATCCAGCCCAGGGGCCGGGGAAGGGAGGGATTTCCTGCGGTTGGCCAAGTGCTTCAGACCATCCTGTTTGTGGCGGGCATCGTGTAGATGGAATCAAGGCCCCAAACATCTCAGAGCTTCCTGGAAGAGGCAAGGAATCACCCAGAGTCTGGCCTGCCCATTCATAGGAGAACGACCAATAGATGGAGAATGCCTGTTAGCCAGATTTAAATATGTATCTAGAAAGGATTTCCCATCGAGTTTGTCCAGCTGTGCGTGTGGTAGAGAGATATATAATATACTATGATAATATGATAAAATGTTATTTCACGGATAAAATATAGCAACATATTATGTCTCTCTGAACGTTACATAGTCCATGTAATAGATAAGATATCATCTGTCATATTGTGAGCTAGAGTAATATATTGAATATATACTATCTGCTAATAGTAGAGTCTATGTTAATTATATTCTACATTAATAAGATATTCCATTTATATTATAGAGGAGATGCTATGGTGATATCATAATGGATCCCATCTAGTATATCTTTGTGAATCTGGGACAGACAGTGCAGATGGACATAAGCTGAGCCCCGGGTTCAAAGGGAGGAGGTTTCCTTTTGCTTTTACTGACTGTGAGCTTCTTCCCATAACAGCAAAAGCCCATCTCTCGAATACAAACATTTTTCTGGAGTCACCATATAACGGGGAGTCCCAGTGCACTCCTGCCTCGGAAGCCCTAGGGATGAGGCCATTGGGGAGAGGAGGTAGAGACAAGGGCGATCACAGGGCAGATGGACGATGAGGAGCTCTGAAAGACTGCGATCAAGGGTGTGAGAGGGGTGAGAGGGTGGGATGACAGCCAGATGGCCAGAGAGAAGACAGGAAGTCTCCAGATCTCTGACTGGACCCCTTGGGGTAAACTTTGGGGAAGAGGGAGATGGAAGTCCTACAGGTCGGGCGGGCCGATGCATCGCTATCTGCATGGATCATCGGAGAGAACCCCCGCATCGATGAGATTCTGGTTCTGGTTGGGTGTTTCCAAAGTGTCATGGGATGTCTTGGGAAATGGGGCTCCCCATCACCAAAGCAGGTTGTAGTAGGGAGTCTATACCAATGTAGATTTTTTTTGGGTTGTTCTGAATGGGACAAACTCCAACAAACATGACCATCTCCATATAAAAAGAACCAAAAAGTATGAAACTCGGAATCTCATTCTGCACAGCTTGGCTTTTAAAAATACATGCACTAAATGCAGCATGTTCCTTCAGGCTGTCTCTCAGGGATTTGTATCTGCTCTGGGCTGCCCCGACAGCCCCTTCGGGCCCTTCGGACTCTGTGATTCGGTGATGATTGATCATTAGCGATGGAGATTTTAATTTTTGTTGTCCAGATGAGAAATGAGTTCGACTCGGCATTGACAAGGTAGATGGGCGAGGGCTGGCTCGCCTGGGGGAAATTGGACAGAATCGTCATTGTAGCATTGAAGCTGGTCTTTTTCACACTAATAATCTCCCAGTGATTCTTTCTGGTGACAGAACATTCCTATCTCTGAAAAATCAAAATTGCTGGTGACCCAAAGGGTGAAGGAGGGGAGAGCAGGGGGGGTGTAAGCCGCTCACAGCCTGTAACTGCTGCCACCGCCTCATAATGTCGCTGACATTGGCCGCGTCTCGAATGAGATTGTGAAAGAAGGAGGTCGCTCGTATGGGCAGGATGAAGAATCGGGACTGTTTGGCCCAAGGGCTGAGCTGGGATTTACAGAATATCAAAATACAAAAGGGAGAAGGAGGAAGAACTCTGACATAATGCATATGTAGGATATTAGAGGATATGTAGGAGGGAAGACATACATGGCCACAAGCGACACAAGATGAGAAGTGTGAATGGCATGGCGGCTGTGCCAACACGAGCAGCTCCCTTATCATTGCATTATTCTCCGTCCTCTGTTCTGAGGTCCCTCCCTCTCAGCTTTGACAGTCTGTGTTTTATGTTCTCAGCTCCTTCCCAATTGGGACATTCTAGACTCTGTGTTCTAGAATCCCACCCCACCCTGCCACTCTGGATTCTATGTTCTAGCCCCCTCCTAACCCTGATATTCTGGATTATATTTTCTAAGCTCTCCCTCAAACTTGGCACTCTAGATTCTATGGTCTAGAAGAATTTCCCAATGTTGACGTTCTAGAGCCAGTGTTCTAGACTACCACCCCACTTGGATGCTCTAAATTCTATGTCCTAATCCTAACCATCGAAATTCTGTTCTAAACTCTCCTCAAACCTGCCACGCTAGATCCTGTGATCTAGAGTCATCCCCCAACATTGACATTTTCTAGAGTAGATGCTTTAGACTCCCACCGAACTCAGATGGTCTAGAGTCTATGTTCTAGGCTCCTCCCAACCCTGATAGTCTAGATTCTAGAATCCATGCTCACTTTTAACTTTGACATTTCTAGATGCTATGTTCTAAGCTCTCTCCCAACTCTGACTTCTATGTCCCATCTTCTGTCCTCAGCGTGACGGGGCCAAAGGGCCCATACTCCTACTCTATCAGCTTGTTTGGCTGATGCACCCTCTTTCTTGGAAGGATGATAGGGGGATGCTTCTGGGAGGAGTGAAGATAGGTAAAGGATGTGGCTGGGAGAGATTAGAGAGCGCAGGCAGACGTTCTATAACTAGTCCCGGTTAGCTAACCATACGGCTGGGAGGAGGGTTTTGGTTGGCTGTGTATCCAGAACTGTAGGCATCTTCAAAAAAGAACTAGTTGTCAGAATCTGTGACCGCCTCTGCTTCACTGCTGTCTGGGGGAGCGCAGTTGCAGGGTAGGGAGAAAAGCTTGAGGCCATCTGGCCCCGACAAATAGGGCCCCTTTCGTTTGTTCTAGGTGAAAGGGATGGGGGCCTCATCACCTGGAGAACAGAGAGGTCAACGTGAGAGAATTTGGGCTCTCAGCATCCCAGAGTCCAGGTTCTGGGCCAGCCCATCCAGTCGTAACGCCCCAAGGGTCAGAGTGACCTTCCAGACCCCAGACAGAAATGACTGGGTTAAGGACTCATCTGGCAGATGCTACTTTTGAAGAGAACTTAGAACCAACTGTGAAGAACCAAACTAAGTTCTGAGTCTCTTCCCCTGGAGACGGAGGTGGTTTTAAGGTGGAACGTGCCCCTGTGGCACCAGGGAATACTTGCGGCTTGTTCTGGCTACCTCTTGGAAGCCACCTGGAATTAGCTGGTTAAATGGAAAAGGGGTCCTAGTCACTGGCCCCTGCCAATGGGAGGAGCCCATCCAGAGGGGCTCCATCCAATTAGGACAGTAAAGAGGATGCAGGGAGGAATCCCAGAGCTCCTTGACAGCGCTCTCAGGGCAGCCCCATGATGAGCTGGCCTCTGAGGGCCCGAAGGTCAGAGTTAGAAGACCCATTCCAGCCCCTCGATTTTACAGATGAGGAAACAGAGGCCTCCAAAGGGAAGGTGACTTGCCCAAAGTCACCCAGTAAGTGAGTGGCAAAGTTGGGTTGATCCACCATCCCCAGCCTTCCCTTCTTCCACTTCCCCACACCTGCTCTCATCTGGTGTCAAACTGAGGAAATCCAGAAAAGTTATTCATCGCGTAATAATAATAGAGGCAGCTGTGGCTTAGTGACCTGGAGTCAGAAAGACCCGAGTTCAAATCCAGCCTCATACAATTCTAGCTGGGTGACCCTGGGCAAGTCACTTAACCTCTGGTTGCCTGACAGAAAAGATCTGCTGGAGAAGGAAATGGCAAAGGACTGCGGTATCCTTGCCAAGAAAACCCTATGGGTAGCTATGGCCCTTGGGGCCACAAAGAGTTGGAGATGGCTGCACAACAAGAAATAGCAACAAGCCCAGCTCACATTTATCGGATGTCTTAAGACGTACCAAGCACTTCATATGGGCCATCTCATTGGACCTCCGAGGCCCTGGGAGACAGGTGATGCAGGGTGGTTCCTCCAGGTGTTTCCATTGCCTTCACCCAAAGGAGAGGAGCTCTAATGGAGGAGCATCAGGCATGGTGAGGGAATGCCCAGTCCTGGCACCTCTGAAGTCAAAGGACGCGGTGCCCACCTACTAGCAAGGTCAGCGTCCAGAGGGTGTTTTCTGCCTCTTTGGGGCCATTGTATTGATTGGGTGCCAGGCTGTGCCAGAAGGGGGCGCCAGAAGTCTCTGAATCCCAAGGTGCATCGTTCCCTTTGGCTTTGGAGAGGGGGGTCAATTGGGAGAAAGATCTAGCTCAGGGATGGGGGTGGGTAGAAGGGAACAATTCTCTTTTATACCGATCCCCCTTCCTCCCCAACCAAGGACCAGATCCAAAGCCACAGCCATCTTGTGTTAGATTTGGAAGGAACGATGGCATCCTGAACTGGGCATAGAATGGAAAGAAGACTTGGAGTCAAGAGAACATGGCTTCACATCTCATCTGTTACAGCTTGTGTGACCTTAGACAAGTCACTTCCCGTCACTGGTCTTCAGTTTCCTTCTCTGTAAACTGAGAAGGTTGGATGAAATGATCTGTCAAGTCCCTCTCAGCTCTAAATCCTATGCATCTCTGGAAGGAACTTTAGAGCTGAGAAGAGTCTTAGAACATAGAACAAAATGTGAGCTGGGAGGGACCTTAGAACATAGGATATGCGAGCTGGGAAGGACATAGAGTATCAGGAAGACCCAAGTTCAAATCCAGCCTCAGACACTTACTACCTGGGTGACCTTGGGTGAGTCACTTTACCCTGCTTGCCTCCATTTCCTCATCTGTAAAATAATCTGGGAAAGGAAATGGCAAACCACTCCAGCATCTTTGCCAAGAAAACCCCAAATGGGATCTATGAGGAATTAGAAACAACTCAACAACAATGCTCCCATTTCCCTTAGGAGCAAAGGTGCCATGCCTGAGGTTCTACAGTTCCTTAGAGAAAGGGCCAGGACTAGAACCCAGCTCCCTGGACTCCTGGCTTTGAGCTTTCAGTAGAGACAGTATGCTCCTTGAGGCCAGGGACTGGGGGGTGATTTTGTTGGTGTTGTTTTGATTTTGCCTGCCTAGTACTGGCTCAAAGCAGACGCCATAAGTAGGTGTTTGTCCAATGAGTGAGTTCAGAGTCCTCTTCAACCTCCCATGCCAGGTGTAGACGCTTTCACTTAGTCACTGAGAAGGGGGAAGGGAGAGGAGCCTGCAGGGAACAAATGTTCGGCTGGGCTGAGTGCCTCAGCCGGAGGAACGAGAGGGAAGATCTAAACCATTTATCTCCCGGCGGGGGCCATTTAGGAGACGGGTTCTTGGAGACAGGTGAGGAGAGAGCTCATTAGTGATAACAAGGCAGGCAGTGGGAAAGGCAGATTCCAGATCCCCCAATCCTGTTCTGTCCCCAGTGCTCAGATTAAAAAGCTACGAATGCCAGGCAAGAGGCAGCTGCAGTTTAATGGGCGATCCCTGGGTCTGGAGCCCGAACCAGAGGATGTGGGTTCTAAACCTCCCACTGCTACTCATGCCCTGTGTAACCTTGGGCAATAATACCAAACCCCAAGCCAGTCTCGGTTTCCTCATCTGTTAAATGAGAGGGGCTGATCTGGATGTACTCCGAGGCCCCCAAAGCTCTAAATCCATGATCCAAAGGACCTTGGCTTCCTCTGGAAAACGAGGCAATTGGATGAGCTGATTTGCAAGGCCATTGAATATGAGATTCTCAGAGCAGACGGGTTTCGGTTGCCATCTGGTCCAACATGTCCCTGACCAGGAATCACTGCCTACACATCCCTAACAAGTCAGCACGCAGCTTGTGCTTGGAGAGGGCTTTCAGACATTTTTCAATAGTGTCTGACTCTCCATGACCCCATTTGGGGCTTCCTTGGCAGAGATACTGGCTTGGTTTGCCATTTCCTTCTCTGGCTCATTTGACAGATAAGGAAACTGAGGCAAACAGCATGAAGTGACTTGCCCAGGGTCACACAGATAGTTTGCCATTTCCTTCTCTAGCTCACTTTACAGATGAGGAAACAAAGGCAAAAGAGGTGAAGTGACTTGCCCAGAGTCACACAGATAGTTTGCCATTTCCTTCTCCAGCTCACTTTACAGATGAGGAAACAAAGGCAAAAGAGGTGAAGTGACTTGCCCAGAGTCACACAGATAGTTTGCCATTTCCTTCTCCAGCTCACTTTACAGATGAGGAAACAAAGGCAAAAGAGGTGAAGTGACTTGCCCAGAGTCACACAGATAGTTTGCCATTTCCTTCTCCAGCTCACTTTACAGATGAGGAAACAAAGGCAAAAGAGGTGAAGTGACTTGCCCAGAGTCACACAGATAGTTTGCCATTTCCTTCTCCAGCTCACTTTACAGATGAGGAAACAAAGGCAAAAGAGGTGAAGTGACTTGCCCAGAGTCACACAGATAGTTTGCCATTTCCTTCTCCAGCTCACTTTACAGATGAGGAAACAAAGGCAAAAGAGGTGAAGTGACTTGCCCAGGATCACACAGCTAGGAAGTGTCTGAGGCCAGATTTGAACTCGGAAAGAGGAGTCTTTCCTGATTGGATCCATGGGTACTCTTTCCACCTTGCTGCCCAGCAGAGGCAAATTTAGGGAAAGGAAATCCTTGATCTCTGGGGCTGCCCATTCCACTCTGAGCTAGCTCTCATTGGTAGAAAGTTGGTTGGTTGTTTTCAGCTGAAGTCGGCCTCTCTGTGACCTTCATAATTCATCCCTCCTGGCTCTGTCCTCTGGGCACAAGCAGAACAAGTGTGATGCCTCTTCCACATGATGGCCCTTGTCATGCCCCATCTCCCCACTCGCCTCCTCCCAGGTCTTCTCTCGACCAAACATCCCTAATTCCATCAGACATCCATGACATGTCCTCAAGGCTCCTCATCAGAAGACACTGCAATACAGTGGCAAGGGCATCGCGGTTGGAAGGGGGAATCTTGACCCTGCTGCCTACCATCTTGTGATCTTGGACAAGGGCAACCAGGTGGTGTGGTGGATAGCGTGCCGGGCCTGGGGTCAGGAAGATTCATCTTCCTGAGTTCAAATCTGACCTCAGACACTTACTGGCTGTGTGACCCTGGGCAAGTCATTTAATCCTGCTTGCTCCAGTTTCCTCATCTACAAAGTGAGTTGGAGAAGGAAAAGGCAAACAGTCCAGTATCTTTGCCAGAAAAGTCCAAATAGGGGTCATGAAGAGTCAGACACAGCTGAAACAAGTGGATGACAAGAAGCCTTCCCAATACGATCAGGAGTGAAGCCAGGATTCATTGCTATTTAATATTGAATTAGAAATGCTAGCTAGAGCAATAAGAGGAGGAGGAGGAGGAGGAGGAGGAGGAGGAGGAGGAGGAGGAGGAGGAGGAGGAGAAGAAGAAGAAGGAGGAGGAGAAGAAGGAGAAGAAGGAGAAGAAGGAGGAGGAGAAGGAGAAGGAGGAGGAAGAGGAGGAGGAGAAGGAGAAGAAGGAGGAGGAGGAGGAGGAGGAGGAGAAGAAGAAGAAGGAGGAGGAGAAGGAGGAGAAGAAGGAGAAGAAGAAGGAGGAGAAGGAGAAGAAGAAGGAGGAGGAGAAGAAGGAGAAGAAGGAGGAGGAGAAGGAGAAGGAGGAGGAGAAGGAGGAGGAAGAGGAGGAGGAGAAGGAGAAGAAGAAGGAGGAGGAGGAGGAGGAGGAGAAGGAGAAGAAGGAGAAGAAGGAGAAGAAGGAGGAGGAGAAGGAGAAGGAGGAGGAAGAGGAGGAGGAGAAGGAGAAGAAGGAGGAGGAGGAAGAGGAGGAGGAGAAGGAGAAGAAGGAGGAGGAGGAGGAGGAGAAGGAGAAGAAGAAGAAGGAGGAGGAGAAGGAGGAGAAGAAGGAGAAGAAGAAGGAGGAGGAGAAGAAGGAGAAGAAGGAGGAGGAGAAGGAGGAGGAAGAGGAGGAGGAGAAGGAGAAGAAGAAGGAGGAGGAGGAGGAGGAGAAGGAGAAGAAGAAGGAGGAGGAGGAGGAGGAGGAGAAGGAGAAGGAGAAACAATGATCTTGGACAAGTCAACAATGAGTCAAGTTGGAAGCAGCTAGGTGGCTCAGTGAATTGAGAACCAGGCCTGGAGATGGGAAGTCTTGAGGTCGAATCTGGCCTCAGACTCTTCCTAGCTGTGTGACCCTGGACAAGTCACTTAATCCCCTTTAACTAGCCCTTACTGCTTTTCTGCCTTAGACCCAATACACGGTACTGATTCTAAGATGGAATGTAAGAAAATAAGGGTTTAAAACAACAACAATAAGTCAAGAAGCATTTATTAAATGCTAACAGTGTTCCAGGAACTCTGCTAATCCCTGTAAATAGAAATAGAAATAGAAAAATTGCAGTTCTCCAAGAGCTTATACTGTTTTGGAGGAAGATATTGCACAAAAGGGAGCTGAAAAGGGAGTGCCACGAGGAGTGAAGAAAAGAGCATCCCTGGTCCGGCCACTTCCTCAACATGGAGGCTCCAGGAAGAACTTGCCAATGAGAAGAGGCAGTCATAGGGTAGAACCAACTTCCTGGGAATGATGGAGAAGTCCGCAGAGCCAGGAGCTGACTGAAGGAATGAGCAAGGCTGGCATGGGCATTTCCTCCACATGGGGGTTCTTGGAAGAATTCACTGACTGGAAGAGGAGGCTCATGAGGTGGCGTGATCTTCCAAGGGAAAAGGCTGCTGGGAAAGAGATCAAATCCCTTCCTAGGTAGGCATCAGTCCCTCATCTGGAAGATGAGTTAATTGGATTATCTGATTCTGAAGATAACTCCCAGCTGTAAATAGAAGATCTTCCTGGCCCCTTCCAGCTCTAAATTTTATCACCACTCCTCTCTCTGGGTCTCAGTTTCCTCTTCTATTACATGTAGGAATTGATGTAATGATCCTGAAGTTTTCTTTTAGGACAAGTATTTCAGGGTTGGTTTGTTTGCTTTCTGAGACCTTGCCTTCTGTCTTAGAAGCAGGACGATGTATTGGTTCTAAGACAGAAGAGCAGTAAGGGCTAGGCAATGGGAATTGAGTGACTTGCCCAGGGTCACATAGCTAGGAAGTATCTGAGGCCAGATTTGAACTTGGGTTTTCCTGATTCTAGGCCATCTACCTGCCTCTGTTTTTGTTTTTAACTTTAATCTTCTGCCTTAGAAGCAATACTAAGTGGGGGCAGCTGGGTAGCTCAGTGGATTGAGAGCAAGGCCTAGAGACAAGAGGTCCTGGGTTCAACTCTGGCCTCAGATACTTCCCAGCTGTGTGACCCTGGATAAGTCATTTAACCCCCATTGCCTAGCTCTTACCACTCTTCTGCCTTGGGACTAATACACAGTATTGATTCTAAGGTCAGGGTTAAAAAAAAAAGAATCAATACTAAGTATTGTTTCCAAGGCAGAAGAACAGTTAGGGCTAGGCATTTGGGGTTAAGTGACTTGTCCAGGATCATACAGCTAGGAAGTATCTGATACCAGATTTGAACCCAGGACCTCCTGTCTCCAGGTCTGGTTCTCCATCTACTGCTTCAGGTTTTGTTTTTTTCCCATTCAATCTGAAACCTTGGATGGGTGGGACATTCAGGTTGTTATTGTTGTTTGAACTTTTTAGGGAGAAGGGCAGTAGTTCCTGGTGACTCCCTTGGGATCAGGACAGCCTGAGAAATGAAGGCAGGCTTGTAGTTGCACCGCCACATGCCCTGGCCCTCAAGGGGTCCCACAAGGACCCCCAGGGCCTCATTCCTACTCTGCTCCTTCCTGCTGAAGGGAATGTCGGAGGAGTCCAGGGACCCAGCTTGGCCGCTTTCTGCTGTTTAACCTTCCCGGCCTCAGTCTCTGCATCTATAAGATAAAAATAAAAGGACCCAAAGGGATAGTGATACCTCTCCTTCCTCCCAGGCTGCTTTGAGGATCAGAGGAGATAAGGTTGGTAAGAGGCTTTCGAAGCCTCAGAGCCTTCTACAAATGCTGAGGATTAAAGAATCAGATCCTTTTAAAAACCATCTTTGCCAAGCACTTTCCTCTTTATCCTGAAGCCTTTGCAGGCCAAGGAGCAGAGCCAGCGCCGGAGCCCTTGCTATCTTTCCAGTCCTTTTCCACCTTACTCACCCCCTGGGACCCTTAAACTCAACACTCCCTTTCTCCACTCCAGGCATTTTCCCTGACTCTCCTCTCTGCCTGGAACACACAGTTTCAATTCCTGGCTTCCTTCAAGGCCCAGCTGAAAGCCCACCTCTTCCAGGAAGCCTTCCCCCATTCCCCTCCATGCCAGCTTTATCCCTCTGAGATCACAGACCCGAGTCTAGAGCTCGTCTGTATGAAACTGCAGGCAGGCTGTCTCCTACTAGGCCATGAGCCCTTCAGAGCAGGGCCCGGCCTTCTTTGTATCCCTAGTGCCTAGCACATACAGCAGTTGCCTAATAAATGTCGGATCCAAGATCTCCAAGTCCCCCCCCCCCCATGAGGTGCTCTATACTCATGGGATAGAACCTCAGCCGGACCCTCGATGCCTCTGGGCAATCCTGTTCTACTTTTATGGCCCCTCATGTCAGCTGTTAACAAATTGCAGTTGGGGACTTTGCCCTTTTTAGAGAAGAAACAAAACAGCCAACGATGCTAAAAGCAACAGGCCTTATCTGGTGTGTTTTAGCCCATCCAAGGATGGCCTTAGGGCTTAATTTGAGATACCTAGAACCCAGGAGGTCATCAAATTATAGATCTGGAACTAGAAGGAACCTTGGAGGCCATCTAGACAAACCTGCCCTTTGTCACCGAGGAAACGTGGTCCCAGAGAGAAGAGGTGATTTGTCCAAGGTCACACAGCTAAGAAGCAAAAAAAGCCAGGATTCGTAACCGGGACCTTTAACTCCCAATCCAGGCAATTCTCTAGTGTGCCATGTAGGGAAAAAGAGGTCAAGGATCCAGAGAGATCCCAGACAGACAGACATACTTGGGCATCAAAGGGGCAGGAGGCAGCCCCAAATTTGCCAGCTGCAGCATCTAGGCCTTGGGCAAGATGATCTCAAGGCCATAGGAGGAGGAGAAGGGGGCCAGGATCGCTTTGGACCAAGTTCTTTCCTGTTATCTCACTCTGTCCTGCTCTGGAACACTCCCATTTCTGAAGAATGCCTCTGCTCATCTCCCCCTGTTAGGACCTTTTCTCCTATTGCTCTCTTGCATCTACTATGTATATGTCTCATCTATATATTATTTATATACATACTTTGCATCTATTCTAGCCACGCCTTGTCTGTGTCTATTTAAATGCACGTTGCCTTCTCCATTAGGCCATCGGCTGCTTGAGGGGAGGGGCTACTTTGCCTTGGCATGTGTGGCACTTAGAACACACTTAGCACATAGTTAGCACTTAATGAATCCTGGGAGAGTGCTCGATGTAGAAGAGGATAGAGGCTCTCAGGTTTACCTGATTGAGGGCTCTCACCCCTAGGCTGGAAGTTTCCACCTGGAAGAAAAAAGGGGAGGGTAGCCCAGGCAGAAGGGGGGGGGCATTTCTGGAGCACAAATATCCTGTTGTAAAAAAGAAAGGTCAAGGGGCAGCTAGGTGGCTCAGAGATGGGAGGTGATGGGTTCAAAGCTAGACACTTCCTAACTGTGTGACCTTGAACAAGTCATTTAACCCCAGTGCAGCACCTAGCCCTTACCACTCTTCTGCCTTGGAACCAATACACCATATTGATTCCAAGATGGAAGATAAAAAAAAAGGAAAAAGTCAGCTCTGCCTCTTCCTTCCCCCAAAACCAGGCTCTGGAGGACCACAATGACCTCAGACTGAATCAGACTGCCCTTGGTTCAAATCCTACCTCTGATATTTAACCACCTGTGTGAGCTTGGGCAAGTCACTGATATTGCCTGGGCCTTGCCTCACTGGTCAAAGGAAGGCTATGAACTGAGATGTCCTCAGAGGCCCCTTCCACCTTTACATCAATGAGCCTATGCTCTCTAAACTCTAGTTCCCTTCCGGCTCCATCATGCCTTCCTTCCCCAGGATCCCTCTACCTGCAATGCCTTTCTCCGCCGACCCCGAGCTGCCATTTTCCTACCCAATCTTGGAGGCCCAATTCAAAGGCTGCTGCCTCCTTCAAGAGGCCTTTCCTGGTCTTCCCAGGCTTCACCCAGAAGCACTCGTGAATCATTCCAGATTACTGAGTATGGGGGGGGGGGTGACATATCTTTCTCCTGACTCTAACTCTCGGAGGGCGGATTATGTTCCCCAACATCTAGCAGTTCTCTACAAACCGTAATGACTTCATAAGAGTTTATGCATTTGAACTGGATAATAACAACTCATCTCTAGGGGGATTTAAGCCTTGCAGAGCATTTTCTTCACAATGAGTCAGGGAGGGCAAGAATTGTTGTCTCCATTTCACAGATGGGGAAAGTGAGAAGAGTTCGTGTCCCAGGTGGGATTTGAGCCCATGTCTCCTGACTCCGAAGACTAGCCTTAACAATGATACTATCCCACTTTAAATTATATTTTACAGACCTAGAGTTGGAAGGTCCTGGGTTCAAAAGCTGCGTGACCCTGGGCAAGTCACTTGACTCCCATTGCCTAGCCCTTACTGTTCTTCTGCCTTGGAATCAATACATAGTATTAATTCTAAGACAGAAAGTAAGGATTTAAAAAAATAAATTCTATTTTACTCTTTAAAATAATAGGATCAGGATTAAAACAGACCCCAGGGATCATAAGATCACACATCTAGGGATGGTCAGAAGTCATGAATTCCAACACCTTCATTTTTACAGATAAAGAAACTGAGGCCCAAAGAGGAAAGTTATTTGTCCAAGGTAACACAGTCAGTATTGCCATAATTTGAAATTGGAGCTTTAGAATCTGATTCTGGCAGTCTTTCTGCTGTTCTATATGGAACTTCTAGAGAAACTTCTCATTTCTGACTTTCAAAATCCTTTTCCAATGGAAGTCCTCATTTTATCGAATTCAATAAATATTTTAAGTGCCTATTATAATAATAACAACAACAATAATAATAATAGCCTTTTAAGGCTTATAAAATGCTTCACAAATATCTCATTTGAAAACTGGCCTCAGATACTTCCTAGGTGAATGACCCTGGGCAAGTCACTTGACTCCCATTGCCAAGCCCTTACTGCTCTTCTACCTTGGAACCAGTACTTAGTATTGATTCTAAGATGGAAGGTAGGGGTTAAATATATTATATATGTATATACATATATATATTATCTCACTTGAGCCTTAAAACAACACTATGGTGTTGATGCTATTGTTATTATTACTATTATCTTTATGTTAAGTGACTCATCCAGGATAACACAGCCAGTAAGTGTCTGAGGCCGGATTTGAACTCAGATTGCCAAGCTCCAAAGCTGGTGCTCTACCTATCTACTCTGCTCTCTAGCAGCCCAAGTTCGCAGGTCCACATTGTAAAAGGCCGATAGGGCTTAGGGGACAGGGAGTGTGGCAAAGGCCAGATTCAGACAAGGCACTATGGGAAAATCCAAGTAAGGCTCCACGAGGCAGGGAGCCCCTGAGGTGGACCTTAGAGGAGGAAAGCCTCTGTGGGGCAGAAAGGAGCACGTAGGGGATGCCCTGCACCGTCCAGACTCCCAGGGTCCCCTCCTAGTCAGAAACTGTCAATAGATTGCCTTGAAGGTACACGGCTGCTAGAGGAAGAGGAGAATTCTGGGCAGATCACATACCGGCCAATGACTGTCCATTCAGAGATGACCCATTTAGATCAGATTTCACTCCAGAAACTCTTCAGTCCTTGGGGCCTGGTTTTCAAACGGTCTCTTGGGCCATAACAGAAATTTGCCCCTTTAGGATTTCCCAGATTACAAAGCACTTTCCTTAGAACAAGCAGTGCCACGCAGCAGAAAGAAACCATGCTGTCTAATCAGAGGACCTGAGTTCAAGTCCCACTTTTGGTATATACTACTTCAGTTGTATTTCCTCATCAGTAAAATAAAGGGGTTCAATTTGAAAGCCTCTGGGGCCCCTCCTGGCTCCAGATCTATGACCTATGAAGGAGGTTGTATGAATATTGTTAACCCTAGTTTACAAACGAGGAAACTGAGTCATTGAGAGGTTAAAGAAACTTTCCTCCAGCTAATAAGTATGGAACTAGATCAGGGGTAGCTAGGTGGTACAGTGCATGGAACACCAAGCCTGGAGTCAGGGTGACTCATCTTAATGAATTCAAATACGGCCTCAGACATTTCCTAGCTGTGTGACCCTGGGCAAGTTATATCACCTTGCTTGCCTCAGTTTCCTCATCTGTAAAATGAGCGGGAGAAAGAAATGGCAAATCGCCTTAGGGTCTCTGCCAAGAAAACCCCAAATGGAGCCATGAACAGTCCGTCATGACTGAACAACAGCAATGGGGCTAGAATCCAAGACTCCTAATGACCTCCCCAGCCCATTCTGTAGGGCCCTTGAAGGCTCTGAATAATAAAAACTCCCATTTCTCTAGCCCTCAAGATTACAAACCAAAGTTTTGCATATATTTTAACCCTTCCTTCCTGTCTTAGGATCAATATTACATGTTGATTCCAAGGCAGAAGAGCTGTAAGGGCTAGGCAATGGGGGTTAAGTGACTTGCCCAGGGTCACCCAGCTAAGAAGTATCTGAGGTCACATTTGAACCCAGGACCCCTCATCTCTCTAGACCTGGATCTCTTTTCCACTGAGCTGCCCCTTTACATGTATTCTTATCTCCATTTTATAGAGGAGGAAACAGAGATGGAGAACCTTAGCCAAGATAGCACTTGAGCTCATGAGTCCAAGGCTAGTTCTCCTTCATCATACCTCACAAGAATGCAGGAGAAAGTAGAGATTCCTTCGTTCGTCAGATGTTTATTATGCACTTGTGATGTGCTAGCCATGGGGAAATGCCAGGCAATGCCGCTAAGGCTGTTGGGAGAAGACATCTAATGGCCTGGATTGACATTCTGGGCCCCCGATTCAGCAGAATTCTGACTGATGTGACCCGAAATCTCTCGTCTCTCTGACCTTTCTTCCACTCTCGGGATAGAAGTCTCCTTAAACCATCGTTCCCTTCTACATTGTCCTTTTTAACAGGCGGCAGAAGAAGTAGCTTTGGATTTTTTCCATTTTTTCTATATCCTTGCCCACCTCTAGGGCCATTTTGTTTTTCACAGGAAGCAAAGCCTTAGACGTGGAGGGCTGCAGATTGTTGCCTGCCTCCACTCCAGATGAAACACGGCAATCGACAAGGGAGGGAGGTCCTCTCCAGAGATGTCTGTGTTTACGACTCAGTATGTCCCCTGTGTTCAGAGTAGAGAAATGAGTTACTCTAAAGTCCACTAGGGAGATGACCCTGAAAAATAAGCTTGTATAAACAGATACAAGAATCCCCAGAATCCTCTGGGCTTTACTAATGGCCTTGGGAAAAGTGTTGGTGAAGCTAGAGTAAATTCTTTTCAAGAGGGACCAGGGGAGAAAATGATCAGAAAGCTTTACATTGTTATTGCCGCCTTGCCCAGCAGCAGCAGCACCACCATCATCCACATCCTTGGAGCCAGGGTCCCTTGAACTCTCTTCCCCTTGGCAGGATGAAGAAGATGGGGAATGTGGCTCAGGGATCTCCAGGGATGCAACTGCTGTTGGCATAGTAACATAATCACCCACCAATTTGGCAAACCAGGTACCTACAACCTCAAGCAACTTACAGCACAGTCCAATGCACAGACCTTCCCTCCCGCAAGACACATGCAGCCCAGGGGAATACAGGCACAGGGAAAACCTCCCAGGTAAACAAGGATCCCAGGGATGTACCGTTCCACAAAGGGGTCCCACAAGGCTCTCCTGCCCCAAACAAACAGCTCAAGGACCACAGTATTCTGTAACGGGCCAGCCTAAGGCCAACCAGGACACCTGACTCTATTCTTACTTGCCTCAGTTTTATGAGATAGAGTAGTGTCTGCCTTGCTGGGTGTTGGCAACATCTCCTGCCTATCTGCTCTCACAGTTCAACTGCCCTTCCTTCCTGAGTGTGGTAACTCCTTTCTGCCTATTAATGTGGCTTGTTCAGATAAAAGGCAATGCACCTCCAAATGTACAGACTCCAAGCCTCCTGTGGGGGCTGTTGGCCCATTATAGAGGCATTACCTCTCTCTCCCTTCCACTTGATCACAAGTGACTTCCAGGATGAGGAAGAGAGTGATCCTTGACTCATAGGACTGGACAGCATCTCTCCTGCTTCTAGGTAAGATGGCGCCTGGGGCCATTTTCACTCCATTCCCTAATTCCAACACTATCCTATTTCTCAGAGTTCTTTCAGGTGAGGTGCCTTGAAGGAGGGAAGAAAAGGCATTCCCTTTTAAAGTTTAATATAGAGGGAGCAGTTAAGAGGCTCAATGGTTTGAGAACTAGTCTCGAGATGGAAAGTACTGGGTTCAAATCTGCCTTCAGACACTTCCTAGCTGTGTGAGCCTGAGCAAGTCACCTAATCCTTACCAGTCTTCCGCCTTGGAACCAAAACACAGTATTAATTTTAAGCCTGAAAGTAAGACGTTTTGTAAAAGTTTTATTATAGAGTAGAATCGCTTTTCTCCATTGGGAGATGGCTCAAGATTAAAGAGAATCCCTCCAGTAGGCTTCCCTAATCTTTAGATAAGCCTGAGCTTGGGCACTCGGCTTTAGGTGGCACAAAAGGCAATCCATGTTTACTTCCTGGCCATAAGACATACTCATTTCTCCTCTTCAAGGAGCCTTGACAGTTTAGCTTCTCAGGAAGGCCGCGTTAACTCTGTTCTAGGCTGCGTTAATTCTGTTCTAGGCTGCGTTAATTCTGTTCTAGGCTGTGTTAATTCTGTTCTAGGCTGCGTTAATTCTATTCTAGGCCAAGGATTGATTTCCCAACCTTGGAAATGAAGCCATACTCCTGCTCTGTCACCCCAGCTCTAGGTGTGAACCAGATGTTCTAGGAATCATCAAAGGCACAGTCAAAGGCATGGATGTTATCAAGGCTACATATGGGGCATGTCAGGACAGAGTGGACCAGAGAACCATCAGTAAGGCTGAAAGGGGTCTGTCCTGACGCTTATGTTGATTCTCAGAGTCATGATGCTCTGGTAGTACCAGTCAAAATGAGGAAGAATGGGGAGACCACTGGGTGAAGAGTTAGGGGAACCAGATTCAAATCCTGCCTCAGGCATTTACAATCTATGGGACCCTGATCTGTTCATTTTGCCACATCTGATTTTATTCATCTGTAAAACATATACATGATAACGACAGGTGAGCCCCCTAAGTTACAGAATTCACAGAGAAGGTGCTTTGTAAATGGAGCCCCTAGAGTTTACCACCTGTGGGTTTCATGAAAGATGTTCTGGGTTCAAGATGCTTCACCCAAACCCTAGCTCAAGAGGCCTGCCGAGATAGTCACTGTTACCAGCTACTTGTACACATGGGCTATATGCTCCCACAGATTACCAGTGGGGAGTCACCAGTGGGGGAAGATACACATGGAAATAACTGGCCACGAGGCCAGGGCATAGTCATAGAGGATCCACACAAAGGCAGCAAACATTCATGAAGGAGCACAGGGTAGGTGCACTTATGGCTACAGCATACATATGACTGGTTCCACTTTCATATGATGTCAACATCCTGCTTTTTCCTGGGAATCCAGGCTCCACCCTCCATCTGCTGGGTGCCTCTGCTATTTGGGGGTCACTAACCTTCTCTCTGCCACCATTGCTTGGGCTTCAGTTATTTAGCCTTTTCAAGGCCATCTGTTTCCCACTGCTAATATCTTCTGTGGTGTAATGACTAGAAAGCCTCTTCCTGACAGACCCAGTCATTTTAGTGCATAGCTATTGGCCCTAAAGCATCATACCAAGGCAGGCAAGAGTGACAAGAATTTCAAAATTCAGTGTATCTGGGGGGCCCATCTCCTAGGGATGGCTCAGGGTCCTTGGTACCAGACAACACCCTGACCTTGGATTAGGAAATTCTTTTTCAATTTTGCTGTATTTATGTTTGTGAGTCTGTATGCCCCCAAATTCCTCCCAGGGACTACTCCAAATATCCTGTGGGATCTATGTATAAGAGAGTTGGAGTAACAAGATTTCCTCCCTCCCCAGACCCTATCTGCTTTGGATGTCAATGGATCTAAAAGAAGCAGACAAGTACAGCAGAGCCTTCTCCATTGGTCCCACTCCTGTCTTTATTATTTGTACCTTCCCAAAATGAAATCACTTTTGTCTGCCCTTGACCAGCACAAGCATCCCTGGTCTCCCTGCATAAATCTTAAAGTGCTTTAGATGTGGGAGCTAGGATCATTTTCTTGTCTCCTTCATTAATTCAACAAACCTGTGTTAAGTGCTTACTCTAATCCCTTCAGTTGTCAGTGTTCTCAGCCTCCTCACATTATCTGGTGAGTATTTCTGAGTACCTGTGTGTAGCTTCACTCCAAGATCCCCCCTCCATCCAACTCTAGTGGAATGCAATGAGTGATGACTGCTTTATCTCCTTAGCACCCAGAACAGCAGCTCACACATAGAAAGTGCTTAAGAAATGTTTATGAAGGTGACTCTGTAGATTAAGAGCCAGGCCTAGAAATGGGAAGTCCTGAGTCCTAATCTGGCCTCAGACCAGCTGTGTGACCCTGGGCAAGTCACTTAACCCCCACTGCCTAGCCCTTCCTGCTCTTCTGCCTTGGAACCATACACAGTATTGATTCTAAGACAAAAGGTAAGGGGAAAGAAAAAGAAAGAAAGGGGGGAAAGAGAGAGGGGGGAGGGAGAGAGGAAAGAAAGAAGGAAGGAAGGAAGGAAGGAAGGAAGGAAGGAAGGAAGGAAGGAAGGAAGGAAGGGAGGGAGGGAGGGAGGGAAAGAAAGAAAGAAAGAAAGAAAAGAAGGAAGGGGAAGAAGGAAGGAAGGGAGGAAGGGAGGGAGGGAGGAAGAAAAGGAAGGAAAGAGAGAGGGAGGAAGAAAGAAAGGGAATAAGGAAGGAAGAAAGAGAGGAGAAAAAGAAAGATGGAGGGAGAAAGAAAGAATGAAGGGAAGAAAGGAAGGAAGAAAGAAAGAAAGAAAGAAAGAAGAAAGAGGAAGAAGAAAGGGGAAGAAGGAAGGGAGGGAGGGAGGAAGAAAAGGAAGGAAAGAGAGAGGGAGGAAGAAAGAAAGAAAGAAAGGGAAGAAGGAAGGAAGAAAGAGAGGAGAAAAAAAAGATGGAGGGAGAAAGAAAGAAAGAAGGGAAGAAAGGAAGAGAGGAAGAAAAGAAGAAAGGAAGAAAGAAAGAAAGAAAGAAAGAAAGAAAGAAAGAAAGAAAGAAAGAGGGACGGAGGGAGGGAGGGAAGGAAGGAAGGAAGGAAGGAAGGAAGAAATGCTTATGAGATTTAATTCAATTCAATGGAATTCACAGAATTAGGTCTTGGGGTACACCATAGAAAATAAGTCTAAGATGTCCGGATTTGGAAACAGAGACCTGAGGTTTCAAATCTTGGCTCTGCTACTAACTTTCTGGGTGACCTTGGGCAAGTCACTTTAAATGGTGGGGCTGGACGACTTTTGAGCTTCCTTTAATCTCTAAGGCTGTTCCAGTGTTCCGCTGCAGTCTCTTGCTCTGATGATCCTAGACCAAAATCCTTGTCCTCAAAGAGTTTCCAGTCGATTGGGGGTGAGGCGGGATGGTATTAGTAGGAGAACATTCATTCCATCCCAGGATGGTGGCGATCTGGGCAGCCCCTTGTGCTTAGATTCGTACAGTTGTTCGTCTCTGCCTTAGAGGCATGATATCACCCGATTTATCGTTACTTAGTTGTGTTGGACTCTTTGGGACCCCACTTGGGGCTTTCTTGGCAGAGATCCTGCAGTGGTCTGTCAGTTCCTTCTCAGGCTCATTTTGCAGATGAGGGCACTGAGACAAACAAGAGGAAATGACTTGGCCAGGGCCATACAGTGAATAGTGTCTGAGGCCAGGTTCAAGTTCAGGCCTTCCTGGCTCCAGGCCCGGAGCTCTACCCACTGTGCCGCCTAGCTGCCAAATATGAGATAATGCAGCCACTTCAGACTGAACACCCCAGGGCGGAGCACAAGTGGGGGGGGGCATGCTGTAATCAGCCAGTCGTTCTGCTCTCTAGAGCTCCAGTACACACTCCTGGGGCAGAGAATGCAGCAGTGGCTCCCAACCCTGAGTGCCAGTCTGAGGTGGCCCTCCTCCCGCTGCCCCCGGAGCCTGGATGCCCCCCTTCTCTTGGCTGGCCAAACTGTGACTCTGGGAAGGAGGAGAAACTTCAAAGTTGAACATCAGTAACTCGGCTTCGTTGTCTTGCAACAGGCTCAGGGTGAGGGGCAGAAGGAGAAAGGGCGGCTGAGGAACAGAGCCAAAGGCAAGGGGGTGGGAAATCTGTCTTCGGAGGGGGCTGCCTGTCACCCATCCTCCCAGGGGACTAATAACAACACTTGGTGCTTAAACAACCCCTTCATGCTCACAGCTAGCAGCTGGCTTGATAATTAGTGAATCTGCCCAGACCTCGGTATTATGATCCTCTCTGGGGGAAACTGAGGCCCAGAGGGATGGGGAGTATGCCCAGAGGAGGCCTGGTTCTGCCTTTGGCATTAGCAGTCAGGTGCCCGCAGACTGTGCTCTCTCTGCTCTCCTGCTCCGCAGGGCATCGACCACAGCCCTAGACCCTCAGCATGCTGTTTGCTCAAGTTCAGTTTTCTTCTCTGTAAAATGGGATGAATAAGAGCCTCTCGGAGCTGCTGTCAAGATCAGCGGAGATCCCATCTCTAAAGTGCTTTGTAAACTTCAAGGGGCCACACAAATACCTGCTGCTGTGCTTATTCTAGGCCGAGATGAATTCTTTCTGTGCTAGAATGCCAGGCTTCTCCGGGGCAGGAACTGGGGCAGATGGGGGAGGGCGGAAGGGGACACGATGGCATCCTTTCCTTCCTTGGCAGGCTGCCCGATTCCAGACTCCAGATTTCAGAAATCTAGAGGCTGGATGTTTCAAGAATGCCTTTATTAGCAGCTGAAAAGAGAAAAGGGGGAGGGCAGGGAAGGGCAGTAGCCATGCCCAGGCTGGGAGAATTGGGAGCAACCAAGCCCTTCGAAGGTCAAGCACTGTAGGAAGAGGAGGGAGGCTCTCACCCCAGTGACTTGGGGGGACAGCAGACTACAGATGCTCCTTCCTCCTCCGGATCAGCCTCCAAATTGGTCCCTCTGTTCTAGTCTTTCCCCCATTCAATCCATTTTCCCACCAAGTTGTCAAAAGATTCTTGATACAAACAGGTCAGACCATGTTTCTCCCTTGCTCAGTCCTGTCCTCTAGGGCTCTGGGGCCCAGGGAGCACAGAGTGTGGGTACCAACAGGAGTACCCCTGGGAGGAGGAGGCCAACTCCCAATACCTGCCTGCTAAAGCCACATTCAGAGCTGTGCCTCCTGCTGGCAAATTCCAGGCTCCACCCCCTCTGGGACTCAGTTTCCCCTGAGTCTTCATTCACAGTTAGTGTTCAAGACAATTTGCTGCCCTCTGCTCCTTCAAGGTCCTCACCAAACTGGTTCTGTCCATGTTGACCAGAACTCTATAGTCTGTCTCCCACCTCAGAGCCACTGTAGGAGGCATCCCTCCCTTCCTGGAAGCCTCCATACCTCTCTGCCTGCCCCTTTGAATCCTTAGAATCTTCCATCAAGGGCAATTTCCTTCTTCCTCACCACCAGAAACTTTCTTCCTCCCTCCCTTCCTCCTTCCCTTCCTCCCTTCCTCCCTTCCTCCCTTCCTCCCTTCCTCCCTTCCTCCCTCCCTCCCTCTCTCTCTTTCTTTCTTTCTTTCTTTCTTTCTTTCTTTCTTTCTTTCTTTCTTTCTTTCTTTCTTTCTTTCTTTCTTTCTTTCTTTCTTTTTCTTTCTCCCTTCTCTCCCTCTCTCTCTTTCCTTCCTCTCTTTCTTCCTTTCCTTTTCTTCCTCCCTCCCTCCCTTCCTCCCTTTATTTCTTCCTTCCTTCTTTCCTTTCTTCATCCTCTTTCTTTTTTCTTTCTTTCTTTCTCCCTCCTTCTCTTCCTCTCTTTCTTTCCTCCCTTCCTTCCTCCCTCCCTCCCTCCCTCCCTCCCTCCCTTCCTTCCTTCCTTCCTTTTTTCTTTCTCTTTCTTTCTTTCTTTCTTTCTTTCTTTCTTTCTTTCTTTCTTTCTTTCTTTCTTTCTTTCTTTCTTTCTTTCTTTCTTTCTTTCTTTCTTTCTCCTCTCCCTCTCTCTCTTTCTTTCCTTCCTCTCTTTCTTCCTTTCCTTTTCTTCCTCCCTCCCTCCCTCCCTCCCTTTATTTCTTCCTTCCTTCCTTTCTTCATCCTCTTTCTTTTTCTTTCTTTCTTTCTTTCTTTCTTTTATCTTTCTTTCTTTCTTTCTCACTCCTTCTCTTCCTCTCTTTCTTTCCTTCCTCTCTTTCTTCCTTTCCTTTTCTTCCTCCCTTCCTCCTTCCCTTTATTTCTTCCTTCCTTCCTTTCTTCATCCTCTTTCTTTTTTCTTTCTTCTTTCTTTCTTTCTTTCTTTCTTTCTTTCTTTCTTTCTTTCTTTCTTTCTTTCTTTCTTTCTTTCTTTCTTTCTTTCTTTCTTTCTTTCTTTCTTTTCTTTCTCCCTCCTTCTCTCTTTCTTTCCTTCCTTTTCTTTCTTCCTTCTTTCCTCCCTCTCTCTTCCTTTCCTTTTCTTATTTCTTCTTTATCTTTCTTTTCCTTCCTTCTTTCTTCCTCCCTCTCTTTCTTTCTTTTTCTTCCTTCCTTCCTTCTTCTCTTTCTTTCTCCCTCCCTCTTTCTCTTCCTCCCTCTTTCTCTTTCCTTCCTTTTCTTCCTCCCTCCCTCCCTTTCTTTATTTCTTCCTTCCTTCCTTCCTTTCTCTCATTTTCTTTCTTCCTTCCTTCCTCCCATCCTTCCTCTCTCTCTATCTGTCTCTCTCTGTCTGTCTCTGTCTCTCTGTCTGTCTGTCTGTCTCTCTCTCTCTCTCTGTGTCTCTTTGTCTCTGTCTGTCTGTCTGTCTGTCTGTCTCTCTCTCTCTCTCTCACACATACACACACACACACACACACACACACACACACACACACACACAGACCTGGGGCTGATTCTTCACAGTGGAATGTTGGTCTCCTAGGCTTGACCATCCAGTGGGACCAGAACAAGATAATGTTTGGGGATCAGGACCTTCTTGGGGGTTAACATTGCATGCCTGTGATTCTGCTCTCAGCTCAAGGCTGCCAACAGCCAACAGCCAACAGGAGTGGCTGGCCAGAGCTTTCCTACCCTTGAGATCCCAAGGGAGAGAGGAGACAGAGTTAAAGTTTTCCCCAACCCCCTGTTTTTGCCTAGTGCCCCACCTCATAAAATGTGAGAGTCTTGAGATTAGAAGTATCTGTCCCAGCACCAAATAAATCCTTTGCAAATTGTTCTATGTGGCTTTCGTTGAAAACTCCAGAAAGAAAAGTTGAGGCCTGAAAGAGTATATCCTGGGCTAAAAGACTAGAGATGTACAGCCAAGCTGGCTTGCTGAATGAATGCAGTCCACCTGTCTCCACTTACTGAAGTCAGTATTCCAACAAAAACCTAATATGCACCCTGGACAGAATAATGATCTAGAAAGAGAGCAAGAAACAACAGTGACTTCCTCAGCCCCTGAACTGCCCAAAAAGCCAACCAGAAGCCCATCATTCATAGGAAAGGGGCTACTAACAAAGCCAGTGCCAGTGCAGGTAAACAAGCCTACAGTAGTCTCCAAGCACTACCAAATACATATAATAAATAGCAAAAGTAGAGGCCTCTCCCCAGCTCTGAGAAAGACCCAGGGAACCCAGAGAATATATCTTAGAGGATGGAGCTCTGGTGGGCATCAGGCAGAATAACATGGCAGTTCTTAGATCAGTCCAGCCAGGGCATTAGCACTCTGTCCTCTGCACCTCAAAGATCTAGGGAGCCAAACCTCACTAGAAGTAGAGGTCAGCTTAAGAACCCAGGAGGAGCCCTGGATCCTCTGCAAGGACTACATAGAGATCTAGAAGAAATGAAGTGATAGAGAATATAAAGGCTCTGGAGGAAAGAATTGGAAGGATAATGAATAATTTAGAAGGGAAATTGGTAAGCTTTACCCAAGGAAGAGACTTAGGTAAACTACAAGAAACTAACAAGAAATCAATGACTCCATGAGGCAGCAAGACATACTGGAACAAAATCAAAAGACTGAAAAAAAAATAGAAGGAAATGTGAGATATCTAATATTAAAAATAACTGACCAGGGGGGCAGCTGGGTAGCACAGTGGATTGAGAACCAGTCCTAGAGACGGGAGGTCCTAGGTTCAAATCTGGCTTCAGCCACTTCCCAGCTGTGTGACCCTGGGCAAGTCACTTGACCCCCATTGCCTAGCCCTTACCACTCTTCTGCCTTGGAGCCAATACACAGTATTGACTCCAAGACGGAAGGTAAGGGTTTTTAAAAAAAAAAATAACTGACCAGAAAAAAAAGATAAAGGAAAGATAATTTAAAGATCACTGGCCTCCCTGAAAGCCATGGGTTTTTTTTTTAAGATTTAATACTATATTTCAAGAAGTTGTGAATGAACACTGCCCACATTTATAAGAACCAGAGGGCAAAGTAGATACAGAAAGAGCATACCAATCCCATTTGGAAAGAAACTCCAAATGAAATATTACAGGAATATAATAACCTCAATCCAGAGTTTCCTGAAAATACTGCAAGTATCAAGGAAGGAGTTCAAGTTCCAAGGAACTGTACTCAGGATCACACAAGACTAGACATCTTCTACTATAAATGAGAAGAGATCTTGGAATACAATATTCCAAAAGGCAAATGCTATAAGATTCCAACCAAAAATAACTTAGCCTTAAAGGTTGATATAACCCTACAGGAAAAAATATATCATTAATGAAACAGAGGACTTTCAAGCATTTCTGATGAAAAGAATTTTGATTTACAAACTGAAGAGGCAAGAGCAACATAGTAAGGTCAATTTATTTGAATAGTTAGAAGTTTTATGGCAATATAATGATAACATTCCGATAGGACCAAGACTTAAGAATCTAAATGCCTTCAAAGTCTGAGGTCCCAACAGTGGATTGGTTCTGTTCTGAGAGTTGTCAGAGGGGAAAGAGTAGGTAAGAGGCAAGGAAGACTCTACTAGCATAGAAAAGAGGAAGAAGGGGCTAGAACCAGTTATTTCTCATATTTGGGGTGTGTGAGAAATAGAGTATATAAACATGAAGAAAGGGGCTGAGGATAGGCCTCAAATGAACCTCATCCTTATCTTTAACAGTCAACAGAGGGGTGAGCAAGAACACCACAAACTGGTGTAGATATATATATGTATATATATATATATATCAGACTCA
Source organism: Monodelphis domestica (assembly GCF_027887165.1). NCBI lineage: Eukaryota > Metazoa > Chordata > Mammalia > Didelphimorphia > Didelphidae > Monodelphis > Monodelphis domestica. Next base: position 11,856,431 of record NC_077232.1, on the reverse strand, counting down.
ACAATGAGGGGGATTAAAAAGGTGGATAATAAGGAGATGAAATAGCCTCAAGTCACACAAACTCCTTGATCCTGGAGTGGAGATTAAAAGGAGGAAAAGTAAAAAAAGGACAACCAATTAATTGGAGTCTAAAAGGTGCCCACCAATCAGAGAAGAGCTGATCAAAGTGTGGCATAGAAGGAATGAAAGAGATTGTACTGTAAACCATGATGAGAGATGATTGCAGAGAATCTTGAGTAGAATGATGGAAACTGAGTGAAGTGAGAAGAACCAGGAGGATAACTTATAACGGAACAACCCTGTAAAGAAATCTATGCCAATCAATGCAACAATTGTTTTTGTTTCCAGAGGACCTGCCACAGAGGATGGTGCCTACTTCCTGACAGAGAGAGGAGAGAAATAAGGTACAGAAAATGATGGATATTGTGGACATGGCTATTGGGGGAGGATATGCCTACAAGGTTGGGGGGGGGAGTTCCTTCTCCCCTCTCCTTTTTTTTTAATCCTTTCCTTCCATCTTAGAATTAATACTGTGTATTGGTTCCAAGGCAAAAGAGGCAATGAGAGTTAAGTGACTTACACAAGGTCACACAGCTAGGAAATGTTTGAGGCCATTTTTTAACCCAGGACTTTGCTTCTCTAGGCTTGGATCTCAATCCACTGAGCCACTTTGTTGCTCCCTTCCTTTTGGCTTTTAATAGGGAGAATTTAGGAGACAGAGGGAGAGTTAGAGTGGTACTAAAAATAAAGCCTAGGGCCATTGAAGGGAACATAAGGGATCACAGACAAGCAGGACAGTTTTGAAAGTGCTGTGTAGGATTATTCCATACTTAGGGGAAAAGCAGAAAGGTGAACTAGAGACAGTTCCACATCCAGGCTCCTTTTTGATCTTCTCCTTATGACACTCGCTTTTTGGGGTGCTTAACTTCGGGGGGGGGGAAATAACAAATTAAAAATGATAAGAAGCAAAGAAAATCTCCCTCTAGTCTTCCCCACATTTGTTTTCTCTTCTACCATGTGCCTGCCTGGACTCCCAACAGCCCCCTCTTGTCCTGTTTCAGGCCCCATACCTAAGCTAGCACCACATTTTCTTGATTCAAAGGAGACCAGAGTATTGAACAGTGACCATAAAATGGAACTGAATAAATACTCTTAATGGACAACTCCATTAGTTACTTCCCCCTGAAAGAGGTTTCTAAACCGCTGTAGATAAAGGACAAGCTTTTTTAACCCCTTTCCTTCGGTCTCAGAATCAATACTGTGCATTGGTTCCAAGGCAGAAGACCAGTAAGGACTAGGCATTGGGGGTCAAGTGACTTGCCCAGGGTCACACAGCTAGGAAGTGTCTGAGGCCACATTTGAACCCAGGACTTCCAATCCACTGAACCACAAGAAAAGCTTTTTCTTTTCCAACCATCCTTTTTCTTTAAGAACAGCAGTGAAAAAAAGCCATGTTTTGGCTGACATTTATTTGTATGCATTGTTTCCTCCAATTAACCTAACTGTCGAAGCATTTGGGCAAATGAGCAAGTATTCCAGAGCTTTCTCTTTCCCATATTAATTTCTCAGAGTTTTCTCCCTTCCAAGACAACCCCTCGGGGAAACAATTCTCTGCTTGGAGAGGAAAGCACCTATCTGATCCCCTGTGTGGATAAAGGACTAGTGTGTTTGGAAGTCCAAAGGTCACTTGGCCTCATTTCCAACTGAGCAGAAAGGTGTTAACAAGGAAAACGTCTATTGGCTTCAGCTCAGCTTTCTGGAAATCAGCAGCCTCCATCTCTGCGTATTTTTGATTTGCTTCAGAATTGTTTTTTTCTGCCTTTCTCCACCCTTGTTGAGCAATATAACAGGGAGCGTCCTCCTTTGGGGAGGCCCACCTCCCCTTCACTGGTCGGCTTTGTAAAAATCCCCAGGCTTATTTTGTCTTTTGTTGAGATTTTTCCCCTCTTTTCTGTTAAATTCCCAGAATGCAAGTGAAGCAAGCCTATAAACTCCTCTTGCCTAGAGGCATAGTTTATTGAAGAAGAGAGATTCCCCATTAAGTGTCCTGCCACTAAATTCTTGTGTGTGTAATAGACACAGAGACCTCTAAGTCTTTATGCTCCTGTGTGCTTTACTGCCTTAATCATTTTGGATTTAGTTGCTGGAGGCAGCTAAGTGGCTCAGTGGATGGAGTGCTAGGCCTGGAGTCAGGAAGGCCCAAGTTCAAATGTGGCCTCAGATGCTTTCTATCTGTGTGACCCTGGGCAAGTCATTTAACCTCTGACTGTCTGACAAGAGGACCTGTTGGGTCTACTGGAGAAGGAAATGGCAAACTATTCTAGTATCCTTGCCAAGGAAATCCCAAGGATAACTATTATCCATGAGATGGCAAACCATCAACCTGACAAGCCTGAAAGACAACAAGGTCTCTTGGCTATGAAATCACTTGTGTTCAAATTAAAAAACTCATATGTGATAAGATATCTATCTATCCATCTATCTATGTATCTATGTATATATCTATCCATCCATCCCTCTATCTATGTATCTATCTGTCCATCTATCCATCTATCTATCTATCCAATTATCTATCCACTCATCCATCTATCTATCTATCCATCTATCTATCCTTCTATCTATGTATCTATCTATCCATCCATTCATCCATTTATCTATCTATCTATCTATCCATCTATCTATCTATCCTTCTATCTATGTATCTATCTATCTATCTATCTATCCATCTATCTATCTATCTACCCATCTATCTATCCATTTATCTATCTATCCATCCATCCATCTATCTATCCATCCATCTATCTATCTATCCATCTATGCATGTATCTGTGGATCTGTGTATTTATCCATCTATCCATCCATCCATCCATCTATTCCTCTATCTATGTATCTATATGTCCATCTATCCATCTATCTATCTATCCAATTATCTATCCATCTATCTATCTATCTATCTATCCATCTATCTATCCTTCTATCTATCTATCTATCTATCTATCTATCTATCTATCCATCCATCCATCCATCCATCTATCTATCTATCCATCCATCTATCCTTCTATCTATGTATCTATCTATCATCTATCCATCCATGCATCCATCCATCTATCTATCTATCCATCTATCTATCTATCTATCAATCTATCTATCCCTCTATCTATGTATCTATCTGTCCATCCATTTATCTATCCATCTATCTATCCATCCATCTATCTATCATCTATCTATCTATCTATCTATCTATCTATCTATCCTTCTATCCTTCTATCTATGTATCTATCCATCCATCTATCTATCTATCTATCCATCTATTCATCCATCCATCTATCTATCTATCTATCTATCTATCTATCTATCTATCTATCTATCTATCTATCTATCCATCCATCCATCCTTCTATCTATGTATCTATCTATCCCTCTATCTATGTATCTATTTGTCCATCTATCCATCCATCCATATATATGTATATTTCTTTATAGTTTGTTTTTGGTCAAATGCCTCAGTGGGCTCTTATTCCTCATTAAGAATGGATTACTACAGCTGAATGGATCTTCTTAGACCATGGGGCCTCTCGATAAGGTGCCCACCTGGAGAATCCTTGTTGCCCTGAACCTGTTGGCCTCTAAGGGTTTCTTCTTTTTTTTTTTTAAACTCTTATTTCCTGTCTTAGTAACAACTCTGAGACAGAGGGGCAAATACTAGGCAAATAGGGTTAATGACTTGCCCAGGGTCACACAGCTGGGAAGTGTCTGTGGCCAGGTTTGAACCCAGGAGCTCCTGTCTACAGGGCGGGCACTCCATCCACTGTGCCCCCTGGCTTCCTCTTAACAATGTCTTTTCAAAGACCCAGACGCAATGAAAAGTTGTCCAGTTGTTTTTCAGGCATACTTGACTCTACATGACTCCATTTGAGGTTTTCTTGGCAAAGATACTAGAGCAGTCTGCTCTTTCCTTCTGCAGCTCATTTTACAGATGAGGAAGTCAAGGCAAACGGAGTGAAGTGACTTGCCCAGAGTCACACAGCTAGGAAGTATCTGAGGTCTAATTTGAACGCAGGAATAACCAATTAAGCAGTCAAATTTGCATTTGGTCTCCCTGAGTCTTAGGGTTGCATAGACAGACCTTGGGGGTGGTGGGGAGACTGACCAGGACACGTAGCCCACGTGAGGAGTGAAGACCTCTTTCTCTAGTGACAATGATACTCATAATAACACGTTTGTGTTTATTTTAAGGTTTGCAAAGCACTTTGCATAGATTCTCTCATTTGATCCTCACATCAATCTTGTGACTTTGGTGCTATTATTACTGTCTTTTTGCAGATGAGGAAACTGAGACCATTGGAGGTTAAGTAACTTGCCCAGGGTCGTGGGGTCAGCTAGGTGGCACCATTGTGCACCGAGTGCCAGGTCTGGGGTCAGGAAAACTCATTTTACTGAGTTCAGATCCAGCCTCAGACACTTACTACTTGGATGATTGTAGGCAAGTCCCTTCATCCTGTTTGCCTCAGTCTCCTCATCTGTCAAATAGGCTGTAGAAGGAAATAGCAAACCATGCCAGTATGTTTGACAAGAAAACCCCCAAGTTTTCATGAAGTCAGAAATGACTGAAAATGACTGAATAGAGCAACTAGGTGATTCATTGGATAGAGAGGAAAGGTCCTGGGTTCAAATGTGACCTCACTTACTTCCTAGCTATGTGACCCTGAACAAGTCACTTAAGCACAAATTTCCCAGCCCTTATTGCTCCTCTACCTTGGAACCAATACTCAGTATTGATTCTAAGGATTCTAAGATAGAAGGGTTTTTTTTTTTAAAGAAAAGAACTGAAAACAACCTGAGTCATATAGCTAGTAGGTATCTGAGGCAGGATTTGAACTCAGGTCTTCCACACTACAAAGTCCATTCTTTATGGCTTTACCATCAAACTGCTGCTTTCTTGGAGGTTCTAAGCAGTTGGTGATCTGTAGCATCAGTAGTGGGGCTGATGCCAAAGACACTTAGAACCCTCAGCCACCACATTCCTTTATTAAACAGACTAGACCGCTGAAGTCTTCAAATAAAGGCAGCTTCTGATGTGCTGGATTTCGGTGTGGCCTGGCTTTCATTTCTTTGGCATGGCTGTTGGCTTGGCCCAAGAATCATCGATTTGGAAGAGTCTGCCACCCAAGGGGGGGCCATCAAGGGAAAGAGAGTTGGACTTGGGGTCATAGGACCTGAGCTCTGCTGCCTAATTGTACCCAGGCAACCTTGGGCAAGTGCCTTTGTTATCCTCATCTGTAAAATGGGAGGCATTGGGGTAGATGACATCTCAGGTCTCTTTTCTGGATCCTTCTAGATGGTTCTAAGTGGAGTTGGGGTGGGGTTAAGAGTTAGGAAAAGCAGATCAACTCTCAGAGTCCCAGAATTCCCCAGTCCAAGAGAGCAAAGGTTCAGGGATAAACTGGGTGTGGGCCCATGAAGGAGGCATGTTGGAGGAGCTGGGGCAGGTGAGCTCAGACATGTATAAAGGTATACAGTGGGATAAAGTGCTCTATCAACACTTATTCAGTACCTACTGTGTGCCAGGCACTGTTCTGGACCCTGGGGATATAAGCACAAAGAAACAAACTATCCTTACTGGCAAGGAGCCTGCATCCTAATGGATACAATAAGGGTATATGCCAGGGAATACAATAGAAATACAAAGTGAATAGATACAAATATATACCAATTACAAATAAATACAAAGGGGGCAGCTAAGTGGTTCAGTGGTTAGCGAGTTGAGTCTAGAGAAAGGGTTCAAATCTGGCCTCAGACACTTCCTAGCTGTATGACCCTGGACAAGTCACTTAAGTCTAGTTGTCTAGTCCCTTCTCATATTCCTGCCTTGGAACTAATACTTAGATCAATTCTAAGACAGAAGGTAAGAGTTAAAAAAGATACAAATAAAGACAAATATATACCAAATACAAAATAGTTCAAGAGAAAGGATATGAGTAAGAAAGACTTCCCACAGAAGAGGATGCTTGAGCTATATCTTAAAGGAAAAGAGAGACTCTAGGACAGTGATGGTGAACCTATGGTACACATGCCAAAAAGGGCACTCGGAGCCCTCTCTGTGGGCATATTTGCAGTTGCCCACTAGAGTTCATTACTAGAAAGCTAGGGGGATTAGGGCAGAGCTGTTCCTCAACCCCTTTCCATGTACCTGACAATGTTCCTCACTTCCCCTGCTCCTCTGCCCAGAAGTCAATGGGAGTGCTTTTTCCCTCTCCTGTCTGAGGTAAGAGGGTTGGGGAAGGGTGCAAAGGGGGATCAGGGCTTGGCATTTGGTCTCTGGAGGGGGTGGGTACAGCACTTGGTCTGGTAGGGCTTGGCATTCTGTCTCTAAAAGGTTTGCCATCACTGCTCTAGGAAGTAGAGATAACAAGGGAGTCTATTCTAGGCATGCAGGATGACCAGTACAATGACACAGAGATGGGACATGTGGGAGGATAAGAGAGAAGACTTGTCTGACTGAGTTGAAGAGTGCATGATGGGAAGTGATGCTCAACAAGTCTGGAAAGGTTGCTTGAGGCCAGAGGGTAGGATTCTAAAAGCTAAGCAGAGACATTTATTTTTCATGCCAGGGACACTAGGAAGCTCCTGGAATTGATTGAGGGAGTCACATGGTCAGATCAGTACTTAAGGAAAGCTGTTCTGGCAGCAGTATAAAGGATGGACTGGATGGGGAGGATCTCCCTAGGCAGGGAGATCAATATGGAGGCTGTTGCAATCATCGAGGTGAGAGGGGATAAAGGGCTGACCTGAAAGGTGGCACGTGGGTGAGTGGAGAGAAGGGGTCAGATGTAAGAGACATCTGGAAGGTAGAAAGGACAAGAGAGAGCAACCGCCTGGAAACGTGGTGCAAGAATGAGTGAGGACTTGAGGGTAATGAACCGGAAAGCCTGGAAGGATGGAGGAGCCTTCAAGAGAAATTGGAAGAGAGAACAGGTTGGGGGAAGGTAATAAGTTCAGTTTGGGACACGTGAGTTTGACGTGTCTCCAGGCAACCCATGATGTCTGATAGGCGACTGCTGATCGAGGAAGGAGACCGAGGCTGGCTTAGAGATCTGGGAGTCATCTACCTGGAAATGCTGGTTAAATCCATGGGAGTCAATGAGAGAAAGTGTAAAATAGAAAAGGGCCCAGGACAGAACTTAGGGGAACACCCATAGTTCCACAGTTGGAGACGTAACGTGCCTGGTGAGCCCCAACAGAAGAGGATAAGAAAGGTCTTAGTTCCTTCCATCAAGAGAACTATAACTGGAAAGAATAAGGGAGGGGAGGAGGAGGGAAGGAGAATCCACCAAGCCCTATTTCTTCAAGGGGACCCGAAACTTTCTTCTTCCTCTACCTGAGAAGTCAGTGTCTATGGAGAAATCATCCCACTTCCTCATTTCTCCAAAAGAAATGACTGACAAATCATCCCACTTCCTTTTTTTTTCTCTTCTCTTTTAAGCATGAGACTCCTAAAAGGTCCCAGGGGCCTCGGGTCCCATCACATAAGAATGGACTCAGAGCAGAAAGGGCAATCCTATCCTCCCATGCCTTACTAAGAATCTCTGATTCACCATCCCCAAGAAGTGGGTCATCAGCTCCTAGTTGAGTACCTCCAAGGAGGGCAAACCCATCAATGGCCTCCCCTTTGTGGCGACTCTCTCGGACATTTTCCTTCCATCTACCTTCAATTTTCTTGCCCCAACTGTTTCCTATCTCCCCATTTTACAGCTAGGAAAACTGACCTGGAGAGAAGTGATGACTTCTCCCAAGATGTAGGAGGAAAGCTGAGATGAGGACCCAGGGCTCCTGATTCCAGTCCCAGGACTCTCATCACTATTGGCTCTTAAGGGAATTAGGGGGCGATCGGTGTCCTGCCCTATGCCAGGGCTTTACATCCCTTCCCAATAGGAAGATGACTAGATTTAGAAGCAGAGGGCCATGGGATTGTGGGATTAAAGGGTAAGAAGACGGGTGGCTCAGTAGATTGAGAGCCAGGTCTGAGTTTAAATTTGGTCTCAGATACTTCCTAGCTGTGTGACCCTGGGTAATGTAATAAATAACAATAATAGACTATATTTGATTGTTAATTGAAAACTAACAGATCAGGCAGTTATCTTCTTTCTCCTTCCCTTCCTCCCTTTCCCTCCGTCTTCCAGTCTTTTGCATGCTTTCCCAATTTCTCTCTTCTACAGTAAGTCACTTAATACTCATTGCATAGCCTTTACCGCTCTTCTCCCTTGGAACCAATATACTGTATTGATTTTATGATGGAAGGTAAGGGTTTAAAAAAGAATGACTCATTTTACAAATGAGGAAACTGAGGCAGAGAGGGTTTCTTCAAGGTCACACCACTAGTGAAGTGTCACAGTGGGGAATGGAAATCAGGTGCTCTGACTCCAAAGCCAGCTTTCTTTCCTGGGTTCAAATCCTGGCTTCACTACCTGGCCTTACTACCACGTATCCTCTGATAGCTAGGTGGCACCACAATGCAAAGTATGGGTCTGGACAGGAAAATCTAAGTTCAAATCTGGCCTCAGACACTGACTAGCTGTGCGACCTTGGGCAAGTCACGTTACCTGATTTGCTTCAGTTTCTTCATTTGTGATGAGCTGGAGAAGGGAATGGCAAACCCCTCCAGGATCTTTGCCAAGAAAGCCCCCAATGGGGACACAAAGAGTCAAGTATAAATGAAGAATAACAAAGTTCCCTATAGTGATGATGAAAATAAAGGACCAGAGGATCTCAGCTCTCCCACGTACTAGCTGTGTGACCTCGAATAAGTCATTCTTCCCTGGGCTTCAGTTTCCACATCTATAAAATGGGTGGTTGGACTAGATGACTTCTAATAAAGGTTTCTTGAAATTCTGAATCTTTGAGGTTTCTTGCCCCCTCTCCCAGCCTCTCTCTGAGCTCCTCTGTGCCCTCTCTGGTTTCTCTCTGGCCCCTTCTCACCTCTATCCTCTGTGCTTCTTCCTGGCACACTGAGGCACTCTTCTTCCCCTCCCTGGGGTTTCTCTCCTTATATGGTCCCTTCACTTCTCCTCTGGTGGTCAAGCATAGTTCTCTCTCCTCCCCACCCTCTCCTTCATCCCTCCCCTCCTCTTCCCCTTCTTCCTCCATTTCCTCTTCCCTCTCCACTTTTTCTCTCTTCTCTTCCCCTCCTTTTCTCCTTCATCTCCTCTCTTCTCTCTTACCCATTCCCTCCCCTCTCCTCGTACTCCCTCTCCTCTTTCCCTCTCCTCCCCTCCCTCCTTCTTTCCCTCTTCCCTCCTCTCCTCTCTTCTCCATTTACTTACCCCCTCCCCTCTTCTCTTTCTCCCCCTCCCCTCTCCCCTTCTTTTGTCTCCTCCCTTCCCCTCTTCTCTCTACCCCCTCTTCCTCTCCTTCCTCCTCTCCTCCATCACCTCCTCTCCCCGCCCTTCCCCTATCCCCTCTCCTCCTTTCCCCCCTCCTTCCCCCTCCTCTCCGGCTCCCCTCCCCAGCGCCAGAGGGCGCTGCAGGCCGGCCCCGGTCGCCATGGTCACCGCCGGCTGCGCAGGGGGCGTTACGTAAAGCACGCAGCGTCCCCCGGGGGGCGGGGGCGGGCTGGGCGCCGGCGCCGGGCCCTGCGGAAGGCGCGTTAGTGAATCGGGGCCTCGGGCACCCGGGATGGAGGCGGCGGCGGCGGCTGGCCGGGCCCTGCGGCGGCTGCGGCAGTGGCGGGAGGGAGGTAAGTGCTGGCTACGGGGCGGGAGCCGGGGTCCCTGGGCACGCGTGGGGGAGGCGCGGCCGGAGCGCGGGACCGCGGACGCGCGTATGCGGGGGTGGCCGGGGCGCTGACACGTGGGGAACCGGGGGCCTGGGCAGGCAGGAGTGAGGGGGGCCCGGGGACCTCCAGCAGGACCCCCCGCGGCCCCCGGCTCAGTCATTGCCGGACCTCAAACCACAGCTGGCAGGGACTGCAGGACCGCCAGGCCACCCCCTCTCTACGGGCGGGGAAACTGAGGCCCGGTGGTCACGGGGACTTGTCCAAGGTCACTGGGCAGTGAGCGGGGGCGGACCCCGGCCGGGACCTTGGCTTGGAGGTGCGGGTCCCCCGCTGTGGCAGAGGGGCGCTGGCCCCGGCCCCTAGTACGCCTGGCAGGCACTCAGGGCACAGGCTGGCTCTGCCCGCCCCCCCTCCTCCCCCCGGGCTCCACTCACCCTCGGCACCCAGTAAGTGCCTTCCTGATGGTGTCTCCTGCTGGGAGTGTGAGGGGCTCCCCTGGCCCTGCTGTGTGGTCAGCGGCTGGACTTTGAGGCCCCCCCTGTGCTCCCGCCTGGCCCCGGGGACCCCAGGACACCCGCCAACCCCTTTGGGAGGGGCGGAGGAGGACCTACGGAGGGGGAGGGCTCCGAGAGTGAGGAGGTCATCGATGCCAGCCCCTGCGCCCCGCCTTGTGCGGGGGTCTCACCCCACCGCCTCTTTGGGGATGGCTCCAACCGAACCCCCCCCCCAGTCAGCTGGGGCAGGCTGTGTGCGGGGGAGAGGGACGCCTACTCGGAGAACAGCCCGAATTGGGGGGGGCAGACCCCTTCTGGGGCTCCTGCCCCTGCCCTGCCTGCTGGGGTGTCAGGGAGCCCGCCCTCGGGTCAGCTCTTCTGGGGGCTCCCCTCGGGCAGGTGGGTCCAGAGTGGGGCTTGGGGATCCCTGAAGTCCCCCTCGGAGTCTGCATGAGAGGGGTCATGTGGGGATCCCTGCGCCCAGCTCAGCAGCAGCTGCTGGGAGGGTGGGGACGGGAGGGAGGCGGGCCAGGAGGGGGTCTCGCGGGGGGCTGGCAGGAGGGCAGCCGAGCAGGGCGCAGGGTGAGGGCGGCAGGAGGAGGAGAGGAGCCATTTGGAATCCAAGACTCGGGGCGGCCAAGGCAGTGTCCACCGACCTGGTGAGTCAGCAGCCGGCTGGAGGGAGGCTCAGGTGTGGGGGCCAGGCGGGGTGGAGGCTGCAGCCTCCCTCCTTCCCTCCATCACTCCTCAGACTTGGGGCTTTGAGGTGTCGGAGGGAGCTGACAGATCTGGGCTATGGCAGGCAGCGGGAGGAAGATTGGGGAAATGCTGTTGTTTCTCCAGAATTCCCTTCCTGGTTGGTGGTGGGGGCAGGGATGGCTCCCAAGAACCTGGCTTGGGCACGGATGCCAGGGAAGGGGAGGAGCTCAGAGGGCCCCCGGGCCGGGCAGAGGCTCCTGCCACCACCCGGATGGCCACAATGCCAGCTCCTACCCGTGGGGCTCACGGCTGCCATGACCCCATTTTACAGATGCAGACCCTGGTTTTAGAGCTGGAAGGGACCCCGAGGCCATCTAGGCCACCCCTCTGTCTACAGAGGAAGACCCTGAGGGTCAGAGAGGGCTGGGCCCCTGGGACGCTCTGGGGCATTGGCCTGCTGTTGCGGAGGATGGACGTGGGGTCCAGAGAGGAAGGGATGAGCTGGATGTCTGTCCGGAGCCTGGTGTTGGGCGTAATTGGGGCCGCCCACCCTTCCAGGTCACCCTGGCCGGCCTCGTCTCAGCGCCCATCTGGCCGCCGGGGCTCCTGCTTGTCCGGCCTGCGGCTCCCCAGGACAGGCAACTGCGTGGTGCCTCTGGGTGCTGCCCGGCCGGAGGCTTTCTGGCACTTGGAGCACTTCCAGGCGCCCCCAGCTCGGCCTGGGACTCGAGCGCTCTCCGAGGCTGGCAGGGGTGCGGGCTGCACCCCTCTGCAAAGGGCTGCAGAAAGGGGGCCCCTTTCCCTGGGGGGCTTCCTCACCGACTCCACCGGCCAGCGCCCCGGGAGCCCCTGCCTCGGAAGAGGCCTCGAGCCCGCCACCCGTCTCACAAAAGGGCAGAGGGGGTGGCCTGCATGCCTTTATTGTGCCCAGTCACTGGGCTGCTCCCTTCCCGCAGGAAGCCCGTCCTTCTCCCTGGGGTGCTGGGAATTGGCCCTCTCTGGCAGGAAAGGTCCCGGCGTGGGGAATTCGTCCTCCTCTCCTCGGCAGCCCCTCCTGCAGAGTGGACGGCCCGAGGGTCTCTTGTGGGCAGCCTTGGCCCCCCGCCCGCCGCCACACTGTGGGAAAGGAAGGAGGACTCTGGGGAGTGTGGTGAGCAGCCCAGGGCGGATGCGGTCACCCAGCCCGCCGCACACCTTGTGCAGCCCTTCTGAGCCTTGACTCGTTTCTTTTCATGACGGGCCAGATGAGAGAGAGCAGGAGGCAGGGTCCGTGCCCGGGCCTGGACGTGGCACCGAGCAGGCCCGTGCCAGGCCTGGGGATGGCACCATTTGGGGCATCGTTGGGGGGCTGAGCGAGGTTCCTGTGCTTGCCTTGGGGGGGGCGGTGCTGGTTCCCCGGTGTCTGTGGGGGCCCCGGTGTGGGCGTGGGCGGCGAGGGCAGGGGGGGCTGGGAGGCTCGGGGCGCCTGTGTCTGGCCTGGCTGATGCCGGTGGGCGTGAGTGAGTGGGGCGATGGTGGGTTCTGCACAGCAGGAGATCACAGTGGGAGGAGGGAGAAGGAACGCCTTGGAGCTCCAGCTAGAATAGTGGGAGAGGAGCTTTTGTCACAGTGAAGCTTCCTGCTTTCTGGGTATTCCTTAGAAGAAGTCCCAGTTTGGGGCTTGTCTCCGCCATTCGCGCCACCTGTAGGCTTCTCGGCAGCCCCGTTTCCCCTCTTCTCCCGAGCCCCCCACAAGCAGGGAGGGGATCCTGGAGCCGGGGCTGCTGGGGGCTTCTCCTCGGAGAAAAGGGGGTTCCGGGCAGCCCCGGCTCCTTCCATGCTTGTTCAAGGAGCCCCCGGCCCCCTCGTGCTACCCCTCGTACCCCTCGGATAACTCCCAGGGGAGGTGAGTGAAGGAGAAGGAGCGGGAGCCTTTGGGTGACGCAGCCCTGGTGGCGCTCGCTTCTGGGGGACCTGCAGGAGGCAGCTCTTCCGCGCTTGTGCAGTAGCTGTCATTAAGCCCCTTTTGAGCCCCTCCTATGTGCCAGGCACTGGGTGGGATACCAAGACTGACCAGGAGAGGCTCTGCTCTGGGGGGATTTTCTGCTGGGGCCAGGGAACAGCAGATACCTATACCGTTACTCTCAAAGAGTCATCGTTAAGTGCAAAGTCACTTTGGCATTGGGGCAGACCAACAATTGGGGATCGGAAAAAGCCTCTTGTAAGAGACACTGCTTGAACCATGCCGGAAATGGGTCAGACATTCCAAGAGGCTTGTGGGAGGAGAGAGCCTTTCAGACATGAAGGATGGCCTGGAGAGGGGAATTCTTGTAGACAGGCAATCATCAGTAGGCCAGTGAGACCAGAGTGAATGTGGGTGATCAGCCTGGAAAGAGAGGTCAGGGCCACATTGTAAAGGGTTTTCCATATAGTGTACAATAGGGAGCCCCAGAGTGTTCTTGAGCAGGGGAAGTACCGTGAGCAGTCCTCTGCTTTTAGGAATGTCTCTTGGGTAGTTGTGTGGGAAATGGATTAGAGAAGGAGAGAGGACAGCTGCTGGGAGACCACTTAGGAGGCTGTTGGCGTAGCCCAAGCAAGAGGGGATGAATTGTTGACTTGACCAGAATTGAATTCTGAGACCTCAGCTTTCTACTAGTTTGATCTCTAGAGAACAATGGCGAGCTCTTCTGCTCTTCTGGTCATTCCTTTAAGGCTGGCATCTGCTGAACTGATGCCTTCTCTCTGCCCCCCCTCCCCAGTTGTATTAGGGGGGCATCACCAGGGCTCCCTCCATTTATCTCCAGCCTTTTAATCAGGTTCTCGCCCAGTTGCCCGTTGAAATTTCTCCTGCCTGATTTCAGCCCAAGAGGTGACTATTCTGGGAGGTTTCATTAAAACCCTTTTAGTTGTTTTGATCTCTACGCTGGGGGGTGTGGGAAGAGTGAGTGGAGAGTATTTTTTCTCTGAGGTTTTTCTTTTCTTTTTCTTTTTTTTGGAGAGGGAGGCATGTAGGAGGCAGGGGATTGGGGTGTGTGTGTGTATGTGTGTGTGTGTGTGTGTGTGTGTGTGTGTGTGTGTTGGGTGCTTTTCTTGTTAGAGAGAAGATAAAAGACTTCTAACTCATCCTGAATAGGCCCCAGGTCGGTACCTCTCCTGGAACCATTTAATTAATTTATGATTGATGTTCCTTTACTTACTTGAGGTTAATTTATTATTGATGTCCATTCATTATAAAAAAAAGTCCTCCTGAACGGAACCCAGCACATTCTTGGTCTGTGTCTGAAGGACATTCTGGAGGGGGTCTGCTTTGTACTGTGGACATTTATGGCCACCTGGTTTAGGTCTCTCTGCCCTTGTGATTCCTAAGGGAGTGAGACAAAACCCTTGTGTTGTCCCCTTTCAAGAAGTGTCATTTCAGGACAGAGGGTGACCCGCTTGGTCTCCACTCTGCTGTAATCTGGAATATGTTAGCCAGAGTCAGGTTAACTCTCCTTTCTTAATCAGGACAACCAGTGTGCATCACAGCCTTTTAAAGGGGCAAAGACTTGGCCTTCTGGGTGCAGTAGCATGGGCCAGGGGAAGGCAGCTGGCCTGAGCACCAGGAGCCTGATGGACAGTGATCAGTCTGGTCTGGCATCTGAGTCTTGGCTCTGCTGGTCACAGTCAGAACAGACAAGTTTCTCCTTGAAACTCTCCTCACAAGTGGCCATCCAGCTGTTAGGTGAAGAACTCTCATCAGATGGAGCCCCCTTCCTTCCTTCCTTCCTTCCTTCCTTCCTTCCTTCCTTCCTTCCTTCCTTCCTTCCTTCCTTCCTTCCTTCCTTCCTTCCTCCCTTCCTCCCTTCCTCCCTTCCTCCCTTCCTCCCTTCCTCCCTTCCTCCCTTCCTCCCTTCCTTCCTTCCTTCCTTCCTTCCTTCCTTCCTTCCTCCCTCCCTCCCTCCCTCCCTTCCTCCCTTCCTTCCTTCCTCCCTCCCTCCCTCCCTCCCTTCCTTCCTTCCTTCCTTCCCTCCCTCCCTCCATCCCTTCCTCCCTCCCTCCCTCTCTCCCTCCCTTCCCTATTTCCTTCCTTCCTTTCTTCCTCCCTTCCCTCCTTCCTTCCTTCTTTTCTTCCTTCCCTTCTTTCCTCCTTCCCTCCTTCCCTCTCTCCCTCCCTTCCTCCTTCCTTCCTTCCTTCCTCCCTCCCTTCCTCCTTCCCTCCCTCCCTCCCTTCCTCCTTCCCTCCCTCCCTCCTTCTTTCCCTCCCTCCTTCCTTCCCTCTTTCCTTCCTTTATTCCTTCCTTCCCTCCTTCATTCGTTCCTTCCTCCCTCCCTCCCTCCCTTCCTTCCTCCCTCCCTCTCTCCCTCCCTTCCCTCTTTCCTTCCTTCCTTCCTTTCTTCCTTCCTTCCCTCCTTCATTCTTTTCTTCCTTCCCTCCCTCCCTCCCTCCCTCCCTCCCTCCCTCCCTCCCTTCCTTCCTTCCTTCCTTCCTTCCTTCCTTCCTTCCTTCCTTCCTTCCTTCCTTCCTTCCTTCCTTCCTTCCTTCCTTCCTTCCTTCCTTCCTTCCTTCCTTCCTTCCTTCCTTCCTTCCTTCCTTCCTTCCTTCCTTCCCTCCCTCCCTCCCTCCCTCTTTCCCTCCCTCCCTCCCACCCAAGGTGGCCCATTCCATTTAAAATGACTAGAGTCAGGAGAGAGTTTGTTAGGTTCCAAGCTTAAATCTGTTGCCCCCCCCCCCCGAATTCAGCCCTTCACTGTGTTGAGCAGAACAAGCCTAATTCATCTTCTCCGTCACCTTTCACATTTCACTGTCGTTCTCCACCTAATCTTTGCCATGCTAACTGTCCCCAACCCCTTCACCAAATTTCTGGGTGCCAGATCTTGAGGCCCTTTCCCAACCTAGTTCCTGCCTTCTGGACATTGTCCAGCTTGCCAATGTCCTGAGAGTGGCGCCTGGAGCTAGACACAGAAGCCACACATGGCTTGGCCAAAGTGGAATCGAGTGGACTCTGAGGGACTTCATCCTCCATGCCTCAATGTAGCTGGCCACCTGTTTACTTCTTTGGCTGCCAAACTGGGCTTTTGACCTGAGTGTGCCGTTCGCTAATACCCCCAGATCTTTGGGGGAGCTATTGTGTCGCTGCCCACCCTCCCTTTGGGACTCCTGAAGTTGATTTCTGAAGTCCAAATGTGAGGGAAACATTCCATTTCTCCCTATTGCACAGAGATCTTTTTGGATCTTGATTCTAGCACCCAGCGTATTGGCCATGTCCTTGTTTCTGTCTCCTCTTCGTTTGATAAATATTGCATTTATGCCTTCTTCCACGCCATTGGGGAAAATGTTAAACCGTGTCGTGACCAGCAGAAATTCGGGAGACCTCCTTCTAAAGAGATACCATTTGTCCCCCTCTTTGTGACCCCATTTGTGGTTTTTTGGGCAAAGATTCTGAAGTGGTTGGCCATTTTCTTCTTCAGCTCACTTTACAGATGAGGAAACTGAGGCAAGCAGGGTGAAGTGACTCAACCAGGTCAGCCAGCTAGGAAGTGTCTGAGGCCAGATTTGAACTCAGTTCCCCCGGACTTCAGAGCCAGTACTCTCTACAGGGTACCATGTAGCTGCCTAAGTGGACCTCAAGCTCCTAATGATTAATGTTACTAATAATGATTAAAATCACTACTACTAATTACCCATTGGGTCTGACTGCTCAGCTCGCTCTTGATCTACCTGACTAGCCATCCTACTGTCCCTCTCTTGACCAGCATGAGACACTGGGAGGAATGCTTTGCCTAAATCGAGGCAAACCGTATGTAGTACAGCATCCTCTCAGCTTCCGGTCTGGTAGTGCTGTCAGAAAAGGAAAGGAAGTGACTCCAGCATGAACCGGTCCTGGGGCAGCCGGCTGGGATGGCCACTTCCTTTCTGGAGGGTCACTCAGTAGCCCTTGGATTCTGCAGAGTCGACTGTCCCCCTTTCTGAAAGCCGGGCCCTTTGCCTTGCTTTAGCCCTTTCTCATTTCCCACAGTCGGCCAGAGGTCACTAAGCCGATCAGCCGTCGCTGTCTCTGGTTCTTTGAATGCTCTGGGCTGCTCGAGGGCCCGGTCTGGTGACTTGGACTCATCTGGGGCAGCAGCGAGGTGCTCGCTCCCTATCTCCCTCCTCATCTTGGGTTTCACCTTTCTATCTGCCAGAATCGTTCTGTCTTGTCCAGTTCCAAGACTGTTCTCTTCAGCAGAGACAATGACATAAATTAGAGCTGAGTCCTCTTACCTTCTGTCCATTGTCATCCTGGTTAGTGAGCCCAGGTGGCCGGCCCTCCCATCTTCCACCCTCCTTTTCCCCTAACAAAGCTGACGAAAGTGGCCCTCTTTAGGGTCTGTGGTCCTCTCCCCTTGTCTCACTCCTGAACTTCGTTGCCCCTGGCCCTTTTCCGATAGGCTCCTCCTTCCATCTGGTGGCTGAGCCAGTTGGTCAATGGGGTTCTTGTATGGCCAAATTGGCTCTTTCCACAGCTCCCCTTTTCTCTCCTCCATGGAATGCTTTCCCTTTGTGTTTGAGAATTTAATTCGTGAGAACTTCCCTTCCCTCCCGGCTTAAATTCCTCTGCGAGTGTTAGGGCCTAGGATCCTACCTAGCCTTTTGGCTGAACCCTTTGAAAGCCACTCCCCTGAAATCTAGGGTGCATGGCAGCCGGCTGTCTGACTTTCCTTTCATCTTGCTCAAGATCTCAGATGGAGTGACTTTTCCCTTCTTCGGTAACAAGTTTCTTCTCCTTGGTGATGAGCAGGTCCAGAAGAGCAGTCCTCTTTACTGCTGCTGCTGCTGCTTCTTGAAGTAATTACTTACGAAGGCAGGTCAAAAATGATTAGCTGCTTTGTTTTGACAGGGAGACAGCTCCAGCAGATGCCTAGATCATCCATATCCTTTATCGTTTTCTAGAGTCTGCTTCAGGGGCTGGCTTGTGATATTTCTCAAGCTCCTCATATGTTTCTTCTCTCTGCTCAGGTGGTCTGTAGTATATTCTGATGTGATTTTATTTTTTTATTTTAAAAAATTTTATTTAATTAAGAAAAATGTTCCATGGTTACAAGATCCATGTTCTTTCCCACCCCCCCTCCCATAGCCAATGTCCAATTCCACTGGGTTTATTTAAACATGTCCATTGATCAAGACTTATTTCCATATGATTGATATTTGCACCAGGGTGATCCTTTAGAGTCTACATCTCCAATCCTATCCCCATGGAACCATGTGATCAAGCAGTTGATTTTTCTTCTGTGTTTCTACTCCTGTAGTTCTTTCTCTGGATAGTGATGTGATTTTAGATCATTAAAAAATTTTTTTTTTCAGTTACACATATAAACAATTCTTAAAAAAACAAACTACCTTCTGTCTTAGAATCAATATCGTATATCAGCTCCAAGACAGAAGAGTGGTCAGGGCTAGGCAATAGGGGTCAAGTGACTTGCCCAGGGTCACCCAACTGGGAAGTGTCTGAGGCCAGATTTGAATTTAGGACCTCCCATCTCTAGACCTGGCTCTCAACCCACTGAGCCACTCGGCTTCCCCCTAGAAACAATTTTAACAATTATTTTCTGACATTTTAGGATTCCGATTTTCTCCCTCCTTCCCGCCCCCCATCTCCCTGAGGCAGTGAATAGAGTGATAGAGGCTGTGCTCATACTTTCATGTAACACACGTTTCCATGTTGCTGATGTTATGATAGAAGACACACGTCACATATACAAGAGAAACCTCATGAAGGATATAGAGTGGAAGACAGAATGGTTGGTTCGAGACTCCCACAGCTCCTTCTTTGCCTGCGGGCAGCACGTTCATCAGAGTCCCTCGTGGTCGTCTTGGAGACTTGCTTTGCTGGCAGTGGTTTAGTCCTTCACAGCTGATCCTCGTCCAGTACCTGCTACCCTCCACACTGCTCTCCTGGTTCTTCTCACTTCACCTTGCATCGGTTCATAGAAGTCTTTCAACGTTCGTCATTCCTTATGGCTATACCTCCCCGCTCGTTCAGCCATGCCCTCCTTGATGGACAGTCCCTCAGTTTCCAATTCTTTGCCACTACAAAAGACTGTCAGGTCCTGTTTCTGTTGCCACTGATCTTGCCGTGCCTCTGGATTGTGTCCTAGAAAGGCATTTCTTTATAGAACATCCTATAACGTTTCCCTCTCTGTAGTTTGCTCTTTTCTTTTGGAATTGCGTGCTCCCTTCTAGAGCAGATTCTTCCGTTTTTTGTGTGCCCTGCACCCCGTGGGCATCCTGGTGCGGCTTGGGCCCCTTCTACGGAGGATGACCAAGGAAACCAGTCCCTGAAGCATCGGTAGCACAACGTTTGGAAAAGCCAGAGTTCAGGGATCCCGGGTTGAGAACCCTGTCCCGGAGCCACGTTCTAGTCTCGGCCTGTCTCCTTGCATTAGCTTCTGTGGGCTGCTTTGCTTGCTGGCCCTCCTTTGTGTATTTGCATATAGAGATCTGCAGACTTGGGCTTTATTGCTGCCTCCTTTCTTGGAGTTTGTCTTCTAGGAAGGCCTGTGCCTCTCCCTCCCTTTTTCTTCTTTCGTGGTTCCTCTCTATGGTATCTAGCTTGACTGACTGGAACACTGTTTCCCTGATGTGATAAAGTCTTTTCAAATTAGGTCTGCAGCTTTAGCACTAAGACTTAGTATTGATTCTAAGACCGAAGGTGAAGGGGTTTAGAATGAATGAATGAATGAATGAATGAATGAATGAATGAATGAATGAATGACTACACTAAAACCAGATGTGTAGGACTCAAGGAAAATAAATGTTATCAGCCCGTGTTAGGTAGACTCCATCCCTTGCAGTGGGACATTTCACTCCATCATCCGACCATGGAAACCCTGCTCTTACACAGCTCTCCCCTCCTATTAACTTAAAAACAATGTATTTCGTTGGAGAAGTTTTCTTTTTATTGTTGCTTCTCGTTGTTACATGATCATTTCTCCTCCCTTCCCTCTGAACCCTTCCTTGGAACAAAGAAACAAGCCCTTTTCCCTCCCTTCTCTGCCGCCTCTCCATGAAGAGGGAGATGTTTCTTTTTTGCCCTCCCTCCCTCTCTGTCTCTTTCCACTCTTACTGTTTGCCTTAAAATGGATATTGAATATCAGTCCCAATGCAGAAGTCAAGACGAGGCAGTTGGGGTAACTTGCCCCAGCTAGGAAGTGTCTGAGGCCAGATTTGAACCCAGGACCTCTCATCTCCAGGCCTGGCTCTCCATACACAGAGCCCCCACACTGTCCCTCTTGTCTCCCTTTGCATGCCCAAAACGGAGCCGAAGGCCTGGGACACAGAGGTGCTTGCCGAGGGACAGCTAGCCTAACTAGCTGTTCGCTTTGCCAGGATGCTTTTCCTTCTTGCCCAAGATTTGGTGATCCTTTTGGGTGCTTTTTAGCTTCCTCTGGTGGCAGCCCTCGTGCCCAGAGAATCACACTTTGCTCGAGCTGGAGCGAATCCCGGCTCCTTATTGGTCCACGTCGGGCATCGAGGTCGACGGTAATTCCTGTGATTGCCGCGTTCCTGCTCCAGGATTGTCGCCATGACCTTTGCTCCGCTCCGGCAGAGCCTCTGCTCTGAGTCTCCTGGCCAGGGGCAGGAGGCCGAGCCTTCCTCCTTCCTGTGTGCTCCCGGGCCTGAAGTCTGCAGAGCAGGCTGGACCATCTCATCAGCCGACAGGGCGTAATGCAAACACCGGCTGCCTCAGGGCTGTCCCAGGGAGCCAGAGGGGGTTTGGCTCGGTGCCAGGAAGCCTGGAGGGGCCCCTGTGGGAATGGGTGAGCCGGCACCGCCCTGGTGCACAGGGGAGGCCCAGGGGGAGCCTCTGACCTGGGCCAGCTCGTGAGGCTCTCCCAGCCTGCAGTCTGTGGGCTCGGGCTAACCGTTCAGAACCTCCGTTTCCCATCTTTAGACGAGGGAGAATGAGCACTGTCCTGCCCAGGGAGAGCCTTCTGAGGAAGCACCACGGGCTGGGTAGAGTGCCTCCCTGGCCAGGGGCCCGGCCTGGCTGCTGCCGGGAAGCACTCACTTCACATCCAGCCTCAGACACTTCCTGGCTCTTAGAGGCACGTCCTTGAGCTTTTCTGCAGCTTTAGTGTCCTCGTCTGTAAAATGGGATAATAACAGGCCTGGGATCTTGGTGAGGCTCCAGGGAGCTCATGCGTGTGACGTGTTTTGTCAGCCCCGAAGCAGGCTCTTCCTCCCCTTCTCTGGGGCCTGGACGCTGCCGGCCCCCCTCAGAACCCCGGATGGTTAACTCCTGCCCCCCCAGAGCTCCCAGGGTGGACAAGGCACCGTTGGCCAGTCTGCTACGACTGACTCGGGTCCTGCTGGGTGCCGGCCCTTCTCGAGCTCCCGGTGTCTCGGGGAGCTGACTCGCTCTCGACGGGATCCCTGGGGGGGTCTGTCCCAGAGAAGGCCCCGAGAGGGGGGAGCCTGGCGAAGGCTGTGCCTGGGCTCCTGGGCTCTGGAGGTCCGGCCCTTCCCGGGAGCTCCCACCCAGGATGACGCAGAGAGCCGGGAATGGGCCCAAGGGTGCTCTGAGTCCAGCCACGCCGTCTCGGTTCTGTGGGAGGATCGGGGGCTTTGGGAGCGGGAGAGTAGCCGATCCAGCCTCCTCGGGGGCTGCAGGGGTGGCTGTTGGGGTCTGGGGCGTCCGCCCTGCGGAGCAAGGCCAGGGGCCGGCTGCTCGGCTCGGTAGCCTGAGGTGCGTCCGGTGGCGAGGAGATGACCACCTGGCCCGGGGACGGAGGAGCCTCCTCCGGGGGGGGGGGGGGGACGTCGGACAGGAAGTGTCCGGGTGACCCCGGGCGAGTCACCAGGTCAGGGGCTTCTCGGTGCCCGGCTGCTTTGCTGGAGCAGACTCGAGCGGAGGGACCCCAGAATCTAGCCAATCCCCACC
Source organism: Monodelphis domestica (assembly GCF_027887165.1). Taxonomy (NCBI): domain Eukaryota; kingdom Metazoa; phylum Chordata; class Mammalia; order Didelphimorphia; family Didelphidae; genus Monodelphis; species Monodelphis domestica. The sequence goes on along the minus strand of NC_077232.1, from coordinate 11,834,587 downwards.
TGCTGGCCGGGCCCTGGGATGTTTGGGGCGCTTCCTGGGGCCTCCTCTGTAAATAGGCTTCAGCATGGCGGCCAGGCCCCGGGGGGGGGGGCGCAGGCTCCCGGCTGAGCCCCACTTTCTCAGACCTTCCCTCCGGGGCCCGGCAGGCTCTCTGCAGTGGCTCGGAGAGAACAGACCAGCCGGAGAGGTCCCCGCCCCAGTGACACCAGAGAAAGGGGGGCTGTGGGCTTGGGAAGCGGCCGGCCTCCCTCCCCGTGGCCGCGTTCCCAGGGCGTTGGCCCAGCGTTCGCTGGCCTTCTCCTCGGCTTTCCTCCCAGGCTGCCTGCGGCCCTCCTTCTCTCCTGGCCCAGCCACCCTGGAGGAGGGGAAGCAGCCTTCGGAGAGCCCCAGCTGGGTGCCGGCCGCCGCCTCCGCAGATGTCCGTGAAGTGACTTGCCCAGGGTCACACAGCAAAGCCAGTACCCGAGGCTAGATTCGAACCCAGGCCCCGAGCTCTGAGGAGCCTGGAGGGTCCATCCGGTGTCTGATCATTCCACTTCCTCCACTTTCTGCCGGGGATGACCTCAGTCCGCTCTGGCTCTGGCTCTCGGGGTGCAGCCGGCTCCTGGCTGTCGGGTTCCTCGTCCGCTGGGCCCCGGGCAGAGCCCGGTGGGCTTTCTGGGGCCGAGATCCACGCGAATAAGCTCCGACGCAGCGCGGGCACCGGCCCCCCCCCCCCCCCCCCCCCCCCGCTGAGCCGACACGCCCGGAGCCTCCTGGCACAAGCCGAGCCCTGGGGGGGGGGGGGGTGACCTTTCTCCGGGCTGCCTCTCCAGCGGCTCCAGCTCACATCCTGCCTCTCCTCCCCCCCTGCCATCTGCTGGCTCCGGCATGGGCCAGCCCGACCGGCTTTTCCTCTTCGCTCCCCCTCGGGCTTCGCCACCCTCCGGGCCCCTTGAGGCGGCCTCTGGGACTCCCCTCGCGAGCCCCGGAGGCCCAGGAGCACCCCCGGCGCTGGGCCTCCCGGCCTGCAGTGGGGCGCTCGGGCCCGGCCCGTGGAGGGGCCCGTGGAAGCTCCCTGGGCCGGAGAGAGGGCGCTGTCTGGCTGCCTCCGCCTCGGGCCTCTCCCGTGGCTGCGCCGGTGCCCCTGCAGCCCTCTCCAGGCCCGGGCACGGAGCCTTTGTGGAGGCGGCCCGTGGGGGCTGGAGGCCGAGTCGGCCATTTGTCTGTGAAGGCCTTCGCTGTTCCTCTGGCTTCTGAGCAGTGGTCGGGGCGCCCCCCCTTCCCCCCCCGGCCCCTTTTCCCAGGCCCTCCCCGGAGCTTCGGCCGGCCTGGGAATGCCCGGGGGGGGGGGGGGAGAACAGCCACAAGGCCCGTGGGGGGGCGTCCGCAGGGGGGAGCCGGAGCCGGCTGGGTGGGGCCGTCCTGGGCAGGGGGCAGCGGGGGGGATGGGAGGTCCGGGCCGCTCGCTTCACCCCTTCGGCCCCCGCGCCCAGGGGGAGCCCTCGGAGGCCCCGGGGGGCGTCAGCCAGCGCCGGGCACGGCGGGCGGCCGTTAACCGGCCCTGCTGAAGCACGGGCTGGCGGTGCCAGGGAGCCGCGATGCCCGCCCGGCCGCTCCTCTGCCCGCTCGAGTCGGTCTCCCGTGGGGGCTGGGAGGAGGCAGAGCTGGTGCCGGGCAGGCGGGGGGCTCGCAGGCCTCTTTGAGGTTTCCCAGAGGGGACCTGAGGCCGGGACGAGGGGAGTGACGGGGCCCCCCCCCCGGTAGCTCTGGGTGGCACGGGGGCAGGGCGGGAGGCCCGCACACCCCCGTCTTCCTCTCCTCCCCCCTCGGCACCCCCTGGAGGCGTTAGAAGGCACCCCGGCCCGAGGCTGGCGCCGGGATTTCCCTGGCTGACTCAGCCTGGATCACGCCGATGTCGTGGGGGGCGACTGGGTGATGACGGGCAGAGCCACCCCCGACGGGGCTCCTCGCCTTCGGAGAAGGAAGTCCCCAAAGCGGTTTGAGCCGGACCCCCCCCCCCCCCCGGCTCTTTTCTGCTTTTTTAACCCCTCCCTGTCCAGCTCAGAATCAGTTTGGCTCCAAGGCCGAAGGGCAGGGGGGAAGTGACCTGTCCAGGGTCACCCAGCTGGGAGGGGTCTGAGGCCACGTTGGAACCGGGGACCTCCACTGAGCCAACCCCCCCCTTCTTCCTGCCCAGATCAGGGCTCCGGGCCTCATTCCTCCCTCCCAGGGGTCCCTGTTCCTTCTCTCAAGGCGCTTCTTCCCCTCCCCCCGCAGAGAGGATCCTGGGGAGGCCCGAGCAGGGCCGTGTGGGCCGCCGTGTCAGTGGGGGAGCTGCGGCGGGGGCTTGGGGGCGGCGCGTGGAGGGAAGAGCAGACAAGCAGGGGAGGGCTCCCGGGCGGCCCTGCGGGGGCGTCGCCAGCTGAGCGGTGTGTGCCCGTCTGATTGGCGCTGCCTGTGGGCACACAGGGCAGGGCCGGGTCGGTGCCCTCGGCCTGTGCCGCCTCGCCGCAGATCCGGGATGTTTCTGCGCACCAGCCCCGCCTCGGCTCCCCCGGATGGGGGCAGGATGGCGGCCGGGCCGGGAGGTGGCCTGGAGCAGCCGTGCGGGCCGCGGGCCGCCGGAGGGCGACCCAAAGGATTCTCGGGGACGCGCCGGGGCTGCAGGGGCTCTCGCTCCCTCCTCCAGCCCAGCGACGCGCAGACCCCCTGCTCAGCTCCTCGCTGGCTCCCCCTCATCTCGGGGGTTCCAGCCCCGCTACTGCTTGGTTCTTTTTCTTTAACCCCTTCCCTCCCTCTTAGCGTCTGCGCTGTGCAGTGGCTCCAAGGCAGAGAGAAGTAAAGGCTCGGCAGTGGGGGTTACGTGACTTGCCCACGCTCACACAGCCAGGAAGTGTCTGAGGCCCCATTTGAACCCCTGGCTCTGAATCCACTGAGCCACCCAGCTTCCCCCAGTACTTGTTTCTTGTAAATGATTCTGTCTCCCATCTCTCGGCCTTTGCTCAAGCAGTGCCCCACTCCTGGAATGCTTCCTCTTCTCCCTTCTGCTCTGCCAACCCCTGGCTCCCCTCTCACGTAGCGCCAGGGCTCCCTTATTCCAAGGCCTTCCTGCCTCCAAATTTCCTTGCATTTATGCCGTATCCATTTCTCTCTCCCCACCTGGGCACATACGTTTGACCACGTGCTCTGTACGGGCATGGTGATCTGTTTCGTCTTGTCTTTGCCTGGCCCACGGGAAAGTGGGCGCAGACTCGGGGCTCAGCGAGGTGATTGCACAAAGCTGGGAAGACCTAAAGGCCTGGGGTACGGCCTCCCAGGAAGCCATTCCCTGGGCTGAGCACTTCGGCACCACTGGTGAAGAAATGACGCAACGTTGGCTGTTGAGGAGGGAGCTGGGCACGAGAACAGGAATGCCAGGCCAGAGGCGTGTACCCAGCAGCCGGGCCAGCCTGCCCTTGATCTGACGGTGGAGAGGGTGTCAGTGAGGCCCAAGGCCCTGAGTGCAAGGCCCGCTTGTATCCCACACACAGCTGGCTGCCAGGAAGCCGCCTCTCCCTGCCATCCCCATGGTGCTTCTCTGCCTTCTCCCACCTCTGCTTCCCCTCATGGTAGCTTTCCAATGTTGAAAAGGGAGGAGGCCACACTGAGGGATTCCTGCACACCAGAAATGCTACCTCTGGAGAGATGGAAAAGGCGAGGGTCCAAATTCTCCACAGACAGGGCTGAAGCCCTCGCCTTTTTTGTTCAAGAAGATCTGTGATCATCTTCCTGGGTGTCCAGCCTCAGACTGTGTCCTTGTGTCTCTGCTATTCTCCCAAGACTGGAGCCGGTGAGGCCTGTTATCCGCCCAGACCCCTCAGGCACCCCTCTGGAGCTGGACTGGGCATAGAAGAGCCCATTGCTCTTTATCCAGAGGAAATGGGGGAAAGAGTTCCTGCTGCACTGTGTCCCCGAGGATTTCTCCTTCGGCTTTAGGCCTCATCCCAGTCAGGTGACTACAGCAGCTCTTTTATTAGGTGCCTCTGAGCCCAGCCCGAGGGATACAGAAGTGAAAATGAAGCCAGCCTTGCCCTCAGCTAGCTTAGAGTCTGTTGGGAAATGGCAGTAATGGAATTGACAACAGTGCCCGCCTAAGGGAATAGGGAACATACGAGGTCAGTAACAGGGAATTGACAGCTGTGCCCGCCTAAGGGAATAGGGAACATACAAGGTCAGTAACAGGGAATTGACAGCTGTGCCCGCCCAAGGGAATAGGGAACATACAAGGTCAGTAACAGGGAATTGACAGCTGTGCCCACCTAAGGGAATACGGAACATACAAGGTCAATAACAGGGAATTGGCAACAGTACCCGCCTAAGGGAATAGGGAACATACAAGGTCAATAACAGGGAATTGGCAAGGAGGAGGATGGAAGGAGGAACAAGAAGGGGCACAGGCTGTGCAAAGACTTGGAGGTGGGAGAGCAACAAGTAGGCCCATTCGGCTGGAAGTGGAATTTGAAGAGGGGTGTCGTGTGTAATAAGCCTGGAAAAGCAGCCTGGGCAGCTGGCAGAGAGGAAGTGGGCTGGTGGCATGGGTGTCTGATCAGAGGAAGGTGGGTAGACTATCTTGTTTCCCATTTGGTGTTTTTGTGGTACATAGTGGAGTCACAAATCATTCTGACCTCAGCTGTTGTTTCAGCCCAGATTTCTGGCCAGGCTCCCAGGCAGTTAGTTACCTGGTGCAGGGTCCAAATTGAGCTCCACCCATGGGCTGGAGAAACCGCAGCTTTGGGGGTTGAACCAGAAAATTGTTTCCCTGCCTATTGGCCCAGCACTCAGACAAGTCATGCGTCTGGAATCCAAGCTCCCCTCTGGCTCCCCTTTTGGCTGAAATCGGCTTGGTGGAGGTCTGGCCACAGTAGGCAGCCACGCCTTGAAACAGTGGATCTCCTGCAGCACCTGCAGTCCCCCCAGACCCCTGGCATTCCTGTGGCCATGAGGGGCCTCTTGGGGGCTTGAAACATGCCCCCGCCAGACAGCTGTTGGGTGTGCAGGCAGACCGGCCTCCATTTGTGAGCTTCAGATGTGGGAGGGAAGTGAAGGCAAGAGACCAGGAGGTGGCCCTGGTTGGGCTGGTGTCCGAGTCTGCCCAGACTTGGTTGGCACTTGGCTCCTCCGCGCCCCTCGGACCTCCCTGGTCCTCTGTAGCAGGACTGGGGGACTGAGATCATTTGTCCAGGGTGGGCATGGCCAGCACCCGTTATCAGCTCCCTGGTTCGGGCACTGCCAGGTTCTGGGCTGGGTGCCCTTCAGAAAGCAGCAAAGGTCCGGCCCAAGCTTTGTTCCCAAGCAGCCTCGCCCTGAGGGAGGACAGTTATGTATTGTCCTGTTTGCTGAAGGATCTGCCCAGCCTTGGTGGTGCAGGTGCACGAGAGGGAAGGCTGGATCCTCCAGACCCTCTCCTGCTTCGACAGGAAGTTCCTCTTGGGTGGGCATCATCTCTTCCTGGTTTATTCTCAGCACCCGGCCCTCTGGGAGAGCAAACCCTGCAACCCCGAGATCGCCAGCAAGGCTTCCTCAAGCCTCCAGGCCTCAGAGCTTCTGGGACAAGAGGGGGCAGCGTCGGGCACTGGACTGCCGGGGAGGGTAGTGGAAAGCCCTGGGCTCTGGCTGGTGGGCAGCTGGGGGTGCCAGGGAGCCTGGAAGCTGGCCGGGTGTCTGAAACCTGTAGAGAAGGTGATGTGAGGGCTCTCTGCCCAGCTCTGGACAGGGTTAGGGGAGAGCGGAGGGGAGGGGAGGGGGGATGCAGAGGACAAAGCCAGCCCAGAGCACGAGAAAGAGTGAAGAGAAACTTCAGTTATCCGGAATGACATCTTCAGCTCACCAAAGGGAGAGGCAATGACAGGGAGAAACTCTGTCCTGAGTCAGAGCCTCCCTAACAGGAAGAAGGTGGTTCCGGGGGGGAAATGATGGGAATGTTGGGGGAGAGAAAGCTGAGCACGGCCTGATCCTGGGAAAAACAGATTCCAGGCAGTTCCAAGGAGGGATATGGGGGGGGGGGGGATCCTAGACTGCCATCCCACGGGGGAGATTCCTGCCCATGAGGGATGGTGGAGACACCAAGGAAACAAATTCCACTGAGGAGGAAAATGGGGGTCAGGTGGAGATCAATGAACAGAGAACTGCCCCAAGCAGCTTATTAGCCTTTAAAAATGAACTGAATCTGGCCTCAGACCCTTCCTGGCTGGGTGACCCTGGGCAAGTCCCTTAACCCCATTGCCCAGCCCTTACTGCTCTCTGCCTTGGAACCACTACAGTGCTGATGCTGAGACAGAAGATGCGAGTGAAGAAAGGACTGTATGGAAGATGGAAATGGCAGTGATGGAGGACGGCAGCCGGAGCAGTGAAGCTCCAAGTGACCTGAAGTTCCAGGGGAAGCAGAAGTGGAGAGGAGCCTGGAGGAGGGGCCAGATGGGATGAAGGTACCTGACAAGAGACAGAAGACAGAGCTGCTCACTTCCTTGTGTTTCCATTTCCTTTCTCTGCTGAAGAGTGACCTTTGCATGGAGAATGTCAGAACAGAAAGGGTGACCGGGGAGCTGATGGCTGTGATATCAGCTGATTGTCTTTAATGAATCCAAGTCACCTGACCCAATGGACCACTCTTCTCCGGTAGAGCCTCCTAATCGAGCTGAAGGGGACCTTGGAGGCCATTTGTCTCACCCCCTCAATTTATCAACAAGAAAACGGAGGCGTCCCCAAAGCTTCACCTGTGACAAATAGTAGGGGGCTGCCATTTGAACCCAAGTCTCTCAACCCCCAAACCCATTGGTCTTTCCACAAACCTGTGACCCCAAACACTGGGCAAAGTTCTAGGGATCCAGATCCAGCCTGGGGACACTAAAAGGACAGTTAGATGCCTTCTCTGGCTAATGAAGGATTATGGTGAAAGGGAGAGAGAAGGAAGGACCAGAGAAAGGCAAAGGAAGAAGAATGGCATCCACAAACTGGGTTAGTGAATACAATTTTAGTTCCCAGGGAAATCCTAGGACAGATCATCCAGAGATGAGAATGGCTATCTGGAAAGGGGGGCACGGCTCAAAAACTGTAGATGAGAATGTCACTCGGTGGATTTGGATCTGGCGGAATCGCCAGAATCAAAGAATCAAAGAATAGTTCATGGTTCTGCATTGACTTGGCAGGAAGTCTTCAGGAGAGTGCCCCAGGGATCTGTATCAACATTAGGCTATTGAGTGGCTGGGCAAAAGTATCTTTGGTATGCTCATGGCATGGGCAGATAACTAAGCTGAGAGGGATGACCGATACACTGGATGACAGTCAAAATCTTAAAAGATCTTGACATGCTAGAATGTCAGGATTGGGCTGAATTGAGTTTTAAAATCTATTTTTAGTGTTTGGTTTTTTCACTGCCTGGATTTCCCTCATATCCTTCCCCCTAAGTTCCCCCTCATAGCACTTCCCCATATAACAAAGAATTGTTTTCAGAAACAAAAAGAGGAAGAGAAGAAAACACTCCACAGAATCAATCAATCCATAGGCAGAAGTCCAACCCCCTCCCCCCATGCCTCCCTCCTTCTCCGGGGCTCTTTGTGGTACCTCTGGCCCAATTTTCACATGTCTTTTGGCTCAGTCTTGTTCTTGATCGTTTCACAATCCTCATTTTCTGCTGTTTGGTGGGGGGAGGGGGGTTCTTCCTACACACCATCTTGTAGTTAATTGTTGGCTCTGTTGTTTTCCTGGATTTTTACTTTTCCCTTTGCATCTGTTCAGGGAGCTCTTCCTAGGCTTCTCTGTTCATTATCAGCATTATTTCTTACAGCACAGTCCTATTTCATTACATTCATGTAACGAACGATATATTTGTCAATCCCCAATTGATGGGCATTTCTTTTGTTTCCACTTCTTTACTATCATTAAAAATGCTGTCTGAAGGGCATCTAAGTGGCTTAGTGTTTTGACAGCCAGGCTAGAAACAGGAGGTCCTGGGTTCAACTCTGGCCTCAAACACTTCTTAGCTGTGTGACCCTGGGCAAGTCACTCTCTCCCCCCACCCCCCACCCCCATGGCCTAGCCCTTACTGCTCTTCTGCCTTGAAACCAATACCCAATATTGATTTGAAGGTGGAAAGGAAGGGTTAAAAAACCCAAAATGCTGTTGTAAAGCTTTTGGCGGTTCCATGAGGCCTTTCTTCGGTCTGGGATCTCTCCTTGGGGCACACGCCCAGCAGGGAATGGACTCGCTGGTCACTGATTTACCTAACTCCCAATTGCTTCCCAGAATGGTTGTACTGATCCACAGCCCATTCTCTGCAACGTCCTGGCTCTTGGCTCTCTGCTAGTCAATCATGCGGGTCCACTGGGGGGCTGCTTTGTGTTCCTCTGCCCTGCTGTCGTCCATCTCTTTTGTCCACGTCTCTTGGGGAAGGGCTTTTGGGCTTCTCGATCTCTGCTTTGGATGCAAACTCTGCTCCGGGATATTTAATACAAAAATTTCTCCCAAGTCCGTTGCTTCCCTTCTCATTCTTTGATGCATTAATTTTGTTTGTGTAGGAACTTGTAAACCCCTGTAATTAAAGTCATCCGTTTATCTTTTGTAATTGTCTTTCTGTTAGACCAAGTCTAGGAAGGGGAATGTGTAGAGATCAGTCTTATAGCTGGTTCAGAAAGGCATGTCACGGATACCAGACAGAGCAGGAGGGCCTGGCTAGACCGTCTTGAGGGGAGGGGAGGGTCAGGGAGCGGGGGGGGGGGGGGGGGGAGATGTGGCAACCAGGAAACGTCCCGCCACGTTGGGTTGTGTGGATTGAGGCCTGAGGTTGTCCTCCCAGCTCCCTCCTCAGACCACATCTGGGAGCCGTTTCAGGACAGGGATGGGTCGGAGGGCATCAGGGCACCCTCAGTGGGGAAGGATTTCGAGTGAGTCACAGAAGGAGCTGTTAAAGAACCTGAAGAACAGAAGGACTCAGGGGCCGGGAGAACTGCCTCCAGGGATCTGAGGGACCGTCCTGGGGAGGAGAGGCTCGCTTTGTTCTCTTGGGTCCCAGAGGACAGAACGGGGGCCCACGGGGCTGGGGCAGCTAACAAAGGGGCACATTTAGGCTGGACATCAGAACCAGACCTACTAATGAGCGGGGCTGCCTCATCTGGTGTGTGAACCCAGGGCTGCTCTGGCGTCAGTCTAGTGTTGCTTTGGGCCCATGACTCTTTGCAGTTAGACTTCTTTTGCCAAGGCCATAGCCGAGTCTGTCCCTCTGGTGACCTCCCTTCGGCCAGGGGCTCTCTGCTCCTACAAATAGGCCTGGCTCTCCTTCAGAGTCCTGGAACAGGGGGTGGGGCGCACCCTGGTGCCTCCCTCCCTGTACCCCCTCTTCCTTTCGCTGTGCCTTCCCTTTGAGAGCCAGGCCAGCGGTCTCTTCTTCTAAGTGTGGTGGTCCAGTCAGCTAAATGATGAGAGACACTGTATGCTCCATCACAGTGCTCTGCCAGGGCACAGAGGTTGGTTTGTTTTATAGGTTCAGTGAGTACATGCTTTTCTGGCACACAATCGTTTTTCAACCTGCATGATCATTCACAGGTAATTGAATATGTCGCATATTAATAAATCATGTAATCAACATCTTATGATCAGTTACTAGGTTGCTATAGCAAAGACTGAGATGAATGACATGGATAGGGTGATTTGGAGAGTTTAGTCCCTCCTGACCTAAGGAATGACCTACGGAGGATCATTGTTACTTTTGGTCAGCTTTCACAATCATGATTACTTCAGAGATGAGTGACAAATACCTCATAGCTAGGTACAAGGTTAGAGGGCAGTTTAAGACAGACCAGAATTGGGATTTTCCTCAATTTCCAAGCTGTATATTTCTTGTGCTTGATTTGGGCACCTGGCAAGGTTGCTATAAACATAACAGATCAGTGGAGTGTGTCCTTTCAAAGGAGTGATTAACTTACCCGTCGTACTTTGCCTGCAGTGAGTGCGGAACGTCGGGGTGCCTCTGCTTGAGAGAGAAGGGAGGGGTAGTGGGTACTGGTTTTTAGGTTTCAGTTCTGTGATGATAATCTTCTAGGGCAATAATCTGGGGGGTTATACCTGTGTTAATCCTGTAAGTGTTTGCTCTCATGCTATTTCTCCTGTATTGGGGAGAGAGCAATCATCGTAACAATTCTATTAGAGAGAAGTCACATGGGGGGGTTCAGTGGGTGCCTTATTTTCTGGGGGCTGCTTTGCCGTCCCCAGTTTCCCAGACTGTAACTTTGTCAGACCGCAGGGCTGTGATGGCTCCCCACACCTTCCGAGGCGTGTGGGCCGTCGTCCGCAGTCTCCATGTCCAGGGCCCTACGTGGCCCAGCCATGCGCAGAGCCCCCTTGGGCCCGCTGTAAACGGCAGGAGCAGCAAGTTTCATCCCGCAGCCTAGGCGAAGGGTCTAGTGTGGGTTCTCCACCCTGTCTGGGGGAGCTCCTCCAGCAGAGCCGATGCCGTCTCCTCCTGCTCGTGGCTCTGCTCTCTTTTTGACCCCAGCCATTCCGGGGCCGGTGGGGGGAGGAGAGGCCGGACCACGGAGTGCTGACGGAGCTCCAGCTGCAAAGAAAGGACCTCTGTCTCCACTCCCCGGTGGCAGACAGACCCTTGGCTCCCCGTGGCCTCTCCGCCGGGGTCATGGGGGGATGGAGACAGGAGGGGGCCTGGAACCCTCGTCAGCTCATCACGGGGGAGGGAAGCCGCTTGGAGAGGGCCAGGCCAGATCACTGCCCAGCAGGGACAAGGAAATGGGGTGTCTCGAGCTTCCCCACCCCCGAGACTTGCCCCCTGTGGGCAGCAGGAATGCTCGTCACGCCACCTCAGAGCGGAAGCCGAAGCACCCCACATTCCACCCTTTGCTCCCCAGACGAGGGAACGGAGGGCCGCCTCGGGGGCGAGCCGGGCCAGGAGGGGGAGAGCAGAAGTGCCGGCTGCTGTGGGTGGGCAGCAGCTCTCAAAATAGGATCTGGGCTGCCTGGCTCTGCCTCAGATGCCCGCATGCCCAGGAACGTGCCCAGGCCCAGCCTGCCCCGAGGCCCTGGCGGCAGGCAGAGCACAGCGGTAAGGAGGAAGCTGACAGGGCCTTTATATTGTCCTGTTTGCTCTCCTACCAGCCCTCTGACGTGGGCAGAGCACAGATCACAGCCACAGCAGGCGGGAGCTCGAGGAGGTGCGGCGACTCATCGGACTTTCCCAGGCCTCGGTTTTCCGAGCGAGACAATGGGCATCCCTGACCTGCTCGTTTGGGAGATGGCCCCGGACAGAGCCGACGTGAGCGCGGGAAGAGATGTGGGGCCGAGATGAGCCCTGAGCCAGGGACGGGGCTCCTCCGGGGGCCCGATTTGGGAACCCTCCAGAGCAGGTGCCAGGCAGCACCAGAGAGGAAGAAGGGAAGCCGTGGCCACCGTGTGGGATCCTGGGCGAGTCGTTCCTCCTCTTCCAGGGAGGGCCTCAGAGCCCGTCCCCCGGCGTCCCTGAATCCCCGGGATCGCGCCTCGGGCCCGCTGGGATGGGGGGGCGGATCCCCGAGCGCGTGGGTGCCCGAGGGCTCCAGCAAGGCCTTCGGCTGGCCTATGGCCGGGATGTGGAGGCGGGTGAAGCCGGGCCTGGGTACAGGCTCAGCACCTGCCCCGCCAGAGGCCCGGAGGAGAAGCACTTCGTCCAGGTCACCCAGGCTCTGGCCCACGCAGTGCCCGAGTCCTCTGGCTCCAGACGCAGGGACCCCAGGACCAGGCTCTCTGGTCCCTGAGAGCACAGCTGAGCCCGTCAGCCCCAAAGCCCGCGTGTGGCACGGCCGCAGCTGGTATGCAGGGGCAGAGGGGCACCGTGGCAGGCCAGGAGGGGCACACCGCCCGCGGGATGAAGGCTGGCCTGTGAGGGCCATCTCGTTAGCCCTGGACTTCTCCCCACTCTGGCAGGGTGTCCATGAAAAAGCTTTTTGCCCATGGTTTACCCAGAGCCCCTCGGAGCTCCCTCCAGGCCTCTCAGCTGCCAGAAAAGGGATGACTTTTCTTCATTGCTGTCCAAGGCAGTTAATGGTGTGGAGAGTACAAGCCCCTGGGAGGCCCGTGTGAGACCCTGCTGTCTCCGGGTCATTTCTGTGCTAAGCGGAGTCTTCCGCCCTCTTTGGGCAGCAGGGGGGGTCCTGGCAGCTCCCCAGGCCCCGTCCGGTCAGCAAAGGCCTTCCTCTGGCCGGCCCTAGGAAATGCTCTTGCCAGCCCAAGCTCTGGGGGCTTTGTCAGAGGGCAAAGCTGAAAGGCCAGCTTCTCTGGGCACAGAGTGGCGGAAGGGAGGTATTAGTGCCAAGAATACCCGCTGGGCTTCTTGGACGCAGTGGTGGATTGGCTGAGTGGCCACAGGCAAGTCTGATCTCTTTGAGCCTTAGTTTATCTTCCTCAGAAAAGGGTCTTATGATGGTTCCTGGGAACTCAGTGCTCATTGTAGACAATACGTGCTCCAGGACATGGGAAACTACACCCATGAGATGGACTTTGCCCTGGGGAGGGCACGGAGGGATGAACCAACAGCCCCATTCACAGGGTCTCCCCATCAGAAGGAACACCAAAGGAGACCTGGTTCAGCCCATCCCATGTGGACAGAGAGGAAAGGAGAGAGAGGATGTAAACTTCTCATTGGATCCTTGACCATCGGCTCTGGTTCTGCATTTACCTGGGGCTTCAGTGTTTGTTGAATTGGGCAGAAGCACCCAGGCCTCCCTGCAGAGACACAGACTCTTCCCCATTGGCCGAGCCCTCAGCCGTGCCTGCTTCTGGGTCTCCTTGACAGAAAGCCAGATGGCCTCCATCCAGAGAGCCATGGAGGCAACTCACAACTTCGGGAGGCTACTCGATGTTAAGAAGTTCGGCTGTCATCGCCGTCCTTGTGCTGTTGTTCCATCGTGTCTGACACTTGGGGTTTTCTCAGCAGAGATATCAAAGTGATTGGCCATTTCCTGCTCTGGCTCATTTTACAGATGAAGAAATTGAGGCAAGCAGGTGAAGTGACTTGCCCAGAGTCACCCAGCTGGGAAGTGTCTGAGGCCAGATTGGAGCCCAGGACCTCCCATCTCTAGGCCTGGCCCTCCATCCATTGAGGCATCCCCCAAAATCCCATTTTTCTTTTAGTTTTTATTTAGAATTCTTTTTCCCATGGTTACATGATTCATGATCCTCCTGCCCTACCCTTTCTTCCCCCTTCCCAAAGTTGACAAGCAGTTCCACTGGGTTATACATGTGTCATTGTTCAAAATCCATTTCTATGTTATTCATTTTTGTAGTAGAGTGATCTTTTAACATAAAACCCCAATCACATATCTGTTTCACTACGTGGTCAATCATATGTTTTTCTTCTGGGTTTCTGCTCCGACAGTTCTTTCTCTGGATGTGGAGAGCATCTTTCTCATAAGTCCCTCAGGATTGTCCTGGGTTAGTGCATTGCTGGTAGTAGCAAAGTCAGTTACGTTGGATTGTGCTACAATGTATCAGTCTCTATGTATAATGTTCTTCTGGTTCTGCTCCTCTCACTCTGCATCAGTTCATGGAGGTCTTTCCAGTTCACGTGGAATTCCTCCACTTTATTATTCCTTTTAGCACAATAGTATTCCATCACCAACAGATACCACAATTTGTTCAGCCATTCCCCAATCGATGGACACTCCTCATTTTCCAATTTTTTGCCACCATAAAGAGTGCAACTATAAATATTTTTGTACAAGTGTTTTTCCTTATTATCTCTTCCCCCAATCCCGTCCTAAAGGCCCCTTTCAAAGGTCCAGGGCAAGGGAGGCTGCTGCACCAGGACTGGTCTGATCTGATGGGCAGATCCAATTTATATACCCAGGTTTGCTCAGCAGAAGAGACCTTGCTTATAGTTGGAAGGGTCTCCCCTAGGCCAGCCAGGAGCCAGCAGACTCAGGAGCGCAGGGTGCTCCCAGGCCCTCGGGGGGCCTCCTCTCCTCATGGCAGGAGGATGGGCAGAAAACTTGTAAACCAGAGAAACAACTGGATGGATTTTTTTCCTTTAAGGAAATCTGTTGGAATTGGGAATTAACTGAGTCCTAAATGTTTTGGTTGCCATCCTCTCCTAGTTCACCATCGTCCTTCAGAGCATCTGCGAAAGCTCTGGACAGAGTATTTGTGGGCTCCCTCGGACACCCCGAGGAGTCTGGAGAGGCACGTTTGTCCTTCTCCTCACGTGTGTGACTGCAAACATCGCCCCCTGTCTGAGGGGCTCCTGTTACTCCATCACTTGATGCTCACTTCCATGTGGCCTAGGGAAATAGGTTCAAGTGAAATCGGATCAGCTAAGCCTCCAGTATGTGCTCTGTGCTGATGAGGAGCTGGAGAAAGCTGTCCTCATGGAGGCTTGCTCTATCCCCAGACAGTGGCTCTGTGTTTGTGAAACGTTTTTTTTTAATCTTTCACCCTCCACCTTAGAATTAATACTATGTATTGGAGCCAAGACAGAAGAGCAGTCAGGGCTAGGCCATGGGCTTCAAGTGACTTGCCCAGGATCACCCAGCTGGGAAATGTCTGGGGCAAGATTGGAACCCAGAACCTCCCATCTCTGGACCTGCTCTCCATCTACTGAGCCACCCAGCTGCCCCCTAAAAGTTCCTTCTTTTTAAACCCTCACTTTAGAATCAAGGCCAAGTATCAGGTCTGAAGCAGACTTTTGATGTGTCTCACCCATGGCTCTTGCTCATGTAATGAGCTCAAAGGGGCAAGATTGGACAGCCAGTGGTGATGCCAAGGAGCCCCCCCGGGGGGGGGGGGCTCTCGATTCTTCTCTGGGTGGTTCTGAAGGGCAGGCAGAGACACGGCCCCGGGGCCACACTGCTGGAATGATGGGCATGGAGAAAGGCTTCCGGCCCGAGATTGGCCAAAAGACCTTTACTGAGTCTAGATCCAGTCATGGAAACGATTCCAAGGGGAGACCTCAGTGGTTTAGAGAGTGAACAGGATGCAGGGGAGAAGGAAGGCCCAAGGATTGGGTGCCACAGCACATGGTCCAGATGCTGGCGGTCATTGTTGAGAGGAGGTCAGGCTTTCTGTCCTCATTAGTGGCAGCCAGGAGGAGATGAGCTCGGTCTGTATGTGGCAGGATGGATTTCGAAGAGAGATAAGGAAGAATGTCCTGAACAATCGCTCTAGAAGGCCCCAGTGACCTGCAGAATTGTACTTTCTAACCTCCTCGCCTCCCTCATATCTTGTGCCTTTCCTGGATACCTGAGCCGGCCCTGCTCCTTGGATACGGCGATCAGTTGCAACCCTGACCCAGTTACCAGGCCCAGCCTGACTCTCGGACCCCAGCATGCTCCTGGCGAGATGTGGGGTCGGAGCTGTTCCTTGTACCTTGTAGGCTGATCTTTCCTCTTGCCTATTTCCCCCTCTCACATCTTTCAGATAAAGTCCACAAAGAAGACACATCGACATCCATCAGCATGCACTCCCCAGTCCTGGGGGCCTTTTAGCCTCCTGCCTGACTAGTCACCCTGTGATAAACGGGTCCAGCATCCTCAGCGCTGGAAGTCACTTGGTGCTCCTCTCCAGCTGCCTTCACTCTCAAGGCCACTTGGCATCTCCGGAAGGCGGTCGTGCCTTTATTCTTCCAATCCGAGGCTCCCTCTAAGCCAGTCAAGAAGCCTCCTGATTGAATATGGGATTTGGGGTGCCCTCTCCATAGGATCAACGTCCTCTCCCCTCTTCCAAGGAAAAACAAGGAAAGAAGAAGCACTTGTAGGTGCTCCATCCCTGCAGAAAAGATTGGGATCCCCCAAGTTCCATTCAGTTCACCACAGTACCAAGAGCTTTACAGAAGGCACACCTCCTTATGGTTCCCAAGGGAGCCGGGGGAGGCTGCTCCCTTAAAGCGCACCCCATTGTGGGGGCTGGGGCACGGCGAGTCGGAGGAGAATAGGTTGGCCCTCTTTTGGTCTTGGAGGGCATTTGCAGTACGTCATTGCACTCAGGAGTTGCCACACTTCCCAGGGTCTCTCCACTGCTCATCTTTGTGTGCCATCCACAGGCTTTTGCCTTCTTTTCCCACACTGCCTTTTACCAGTTTTCCCTTTAAAAAAGACATTGTGGGTAGAACAAGATGAGCATGTTGCTGCTACGCCCTTCGTGCATATATTTTGTGCACTCTGAAGTTTCTCAACTTTTTCTGTGGGGTCTGTAGCTTCTGCAAAGCTCCATTTGAGTTCTTGTGCCGACCTACGCTGTTGCCGAGCTTCAGTGCAGAAGGGACATCCCTGCTGAGCTCTGGGGCTGCCTGGAGAAGGGGGAATTCAGCTCAAAGATTCTGACTCCAAGGAAGGGATTCGAAACGTGGTACCTCAGGGGGCAGGCAGGTGGCTCGGGATGGAGAGCCAGGAGAGCCTCAGACATTTCCTGACTGTGTGACTGGGCATCGCTCATTCCCCAGCCCTCCCCACTCTTCTGCCTTGGAACCAATACCCAGAAGTGATTCTAAGCTGCAAGGAGAGGCATGGAAAACCAAGCCAAACCTGGCCATTAGGTCAAAGAGCTGCTGAAAGGGGAAAGAGTTTTCTGGGGAGACTGGCTGGATGCAGACCCCATGGTGGGGGGATTAGGATGATTCAGAGTAGGAGGAACAGGCCCAGAGGGGGGAGAACACGTTTCTTGATGGAAAACAAGTCATTTGGCATCTAGAACCAGAACAGCCCCTCACAGGAAACACTCGAATCTTTCAAACCAACTGGGCCCCGAGCCTAGACTGTAAGCCCGGAGATGGAGGGGAGGGCAGAAGAGAGAAAGGCCTCCGGGGAGGGACCAGGGCACCTCTTTAGCCCCTTCTCATTTCTCTACAATATGTTCCTCATTTCCCGAACAAATACCAGGAAACAAATGCACCAGATTCCAACAGAGTTGGCTGATGTCAATGACTGGGCCAGCAGCAGATGGCAAATTCAGTTCAGTGTAGACAAATGTAAAATAATTAGCGTGAGAACAAGAAACTGGGGACTAGATGGAACTATGGTGAGGAAGAAGAGCCTCGAAACAGACCGACAGACTGACCCACACTGGAGCCAGCCTCCTGGGCCCTAACGAGCCTACTAGAGGGGTTGCCCCTAACAGAGATCGCTCTCTGCAGCCCTGAAAGCACCCTGTTTGGCCGTGTGGGGTGGGATGGGGAGGGGTTCCCTTTCCAGGACCCCTGACCAGAGAAAAGGAGGTCCTTGCTCCGAGTGGCTTAGAATTCTCCATGGTAGGTGTGGCTTGCACACTGGGCCCGTAGACACTTGTTAGGGGCATGGTGAGCTAGAGAAGCTCTCCACAGACCCCTCTTGTTCTGAAATCTGGACCCAGCCCTGGGCAGGATCAGCTCTGCTTCTGCTCCAGCCCATCTGATGTGTGAAAAGCAACAGCTTTCAGGCCTCTGACTTGGGTTGAACACACCCAGGCAGGCACAGGCTGGTGTCACACGCAGCCCCAAGCCTACGCGTGCTCTCTCACCTCCCTCTCCTCCTTCTTGCCGGCCGGTGTCTTTCAGAGCCTGGCTTCTCTCCTGGGCTAGGCTGGCTCACCCCAGCAGGATCTCAGCATATCAAGAGGGTGGTGGAAGGAAGGAAGGAAGGAGGGAAGGAAGGAAGGAAGGAAGGAAGGAAGGAAGGAAGGAAGGAAGGAAGGAAGGAAGGAAGGAAGGAAGGAAGGAAGGAAGGAAGGAAGGAAGGAAAGGATAAGAAGGAAGGAAGGAGGGAGGGAGGGAAAGAAGGAAGGGAGGGAGGGAAGGGAGGGAGGGGAGGAAAATAGGGCACTTGGAGTTATTTCCTTTCACTTCCTCGGAAGCTCCTAGAGCATTGCAGTGGGGAGTCCTAAGGACTTCCAGGAGATTAGAAATCATCATGAAGACCATACTCCAGGGAGACAGTGGAACACATAGATAACCCCCTGGATTATGAGGTGGCTGCCTGAGCTCCTGGCTCAGCCTCAACTCTGACTTGTCATGTCCCTCGGATAGGTCTTTAAACTCCCCTTTGCTAGAGCTTCCTCATCTGCAAAATGAGAAAATTTCCATTTTATGGATTTCAAAATGTTGAGAGTAGGATGAAACAATGTGCATGAAGGCCCTTTGGAAAGGGAAGTGTTTGCAGACAGAAGAGTTAGAGATGCCAACTGTCCTGTCCGGGGCAGGAGGAGGTTGTGTCTTCGCTTGGCTTTCCTTCCCTCTCTTTCTTTCCTCTTGTTTCTCATGCATAAAGAAAGTAGTCCAGTGGCCCTGGCCTTCCTCTTTGGGAGGAGAAGCTCTCACAGCCGCTCACATTCTCTTCCTGGACTTGATGGCTTGGAGAACTCCTGGGGGAACAAGGCAGTCAGCAGCTCCTTTGCAGCTCTATTCCTGAGTGGTTGAGGGACTGGGCCAGAATGGCATAGGGCACAGGCAGGACTTGAACCTGGGTCTTCCTGCCTTCAAGGCTATTTCTCTTTACCCCCAGGGCTTCAGAAGTTTTCCTATAATTTTAAGGGATCCTGTCCGTTAAAGAGGATGAAACCCCAAGATGGTAGCAACACCTGCCATCTTGAAAGAGTAGCCATGTTCCATCCAAGGATGCTCAATTGATATTGGCCCCACTCCAGATCAGCCTATGGGACTGCAGGGTGACTGCCTCCTCTATTCAAAATGCTGAAAGGGTTTCTGGTCAGCCTTTATGGGCATCATTTCTTAAGTATCTTCTTTGTGCAGGACCCCATGCTAGACACTTTGCTCTCTGGGAGCTTACAGTAGAGAGGAGATAAAGAACAAAGCCAAGGAAGTAGATTACCAGAGAGAAGGGAGCAATGTCTGAGTGGCACTAACCAAGGGTGGCTGAGCAAGTACCAAGGACTCTCTAGGGCACTATCCTTGACCAGAAGGGAGGCAGCTTCTGAGAAAAACTGGTACTCTTTAACTCCAATAATATCAATTAAATGCTGCTGTCAATACGTGTGTAAAATCCTCAGCAGGAAGCCATGGACCCAGCCCTTAGGACCCAAGCCATTAGTCCCTGCCAGTCTTGACCTCAGCCAAGAAAAGGGCTATCTTTGGGGCTTCCTGGGGCTCTTTGGGTCTCTGCCAGTCTGATTGGGCCTCATGCAGAAGGAAGGATTTCATGGAGGCAGCTGGATGGTTTGTTAGATGGAAGTTTGGCCTCGGAGTCAGGAAGTCTGGTTTCAGTCTTTCCTTTGCCCCTCTAGCTCCATAACTGGAAAAGATCACTTCATTCTCAGCCTGTTTTGTCATGAGTAGAAAGAAGGCCATTGTTCTGCCTACCACAGAGGGCTCTTGAGGGGTCAGGTGAGATGTTAGCTATCCTCAGGATTGTGATCATTATCTAAATAGAAACAAGCAAGGGCTTGGGCCCTCCTTGGAAGGCCATCAAAGAGCTCACCCAGTGGAGAAGAGCTTTGGGGAGATCATTCAGCAAAACCAGGGGCCCATCCTTGCCTTGGCCCACCTCCTGGTTCCTAGGGATGACACTCTCCAAAAACACTGCAGTGTCCCTCAGGCAGCAGGCATTTATTAACGCCTACTGTGTGCCTGCCAATGTGCAAAGCTCTGGGGACATGGAGACGATTGAAACAAGCCCTCTTCTCAAGGGGAATGTGGACTGCAAGTGCACGTCTCTGACACACAGACAAGGAATAACTGCTGAAGATAGATACAGCTCAACCCAAACCATTGAAACCCCCCTAGGTTGTCTGGGAGGAAGGAGCCATCTAGCGGAAGTAGCCAAAGGGTTAATATAAAATCTGCTGCTCAAGATGAGGCTTGAAAGAAGTGAGAGACAACATGAGGTCATGCCTTCTGGGCACAGCGGGGCAGAGTGGGAAGACCCCTCAGGAAGTTGTCATGGCCCTCTGGGGAAGGAATGAGAGCTTAGCCTGAGCTAAGGTGGTGGCTGGCTGAGGAGCGATGATGATTTCCTATGGAAGTGACTGGTTGGTGGTATAGGATGAGGGAAATGGTTAAGAACCTGGGTGGCCAGCTGCCCTTTGATCCGGTCATAACACTGCTGGGCTTGTATCCCAAAGAGATCATAAAGAAAAATACTTGTTCAAAAATATTTATAGCTGCTCTCTTTGTGGTGGCAAAAAGTAGAAAAATGAGGGAGTGTCCTTTGATTGGGGAATGGCTGGACAAACTGGTATCTGATGGTGATGGAATACTATTGTGCTGAAATGAGTAATGAACTGGAGGAAGTCCATGTGAAAGACCCGCATGAACTGATGCAGAGTGAAAGGAGCAGAACCAGGAGAACATTATACACAGAGACTGATACATTGTAGCGCAATTGAATGTAACTGACTTTGCTACCAGCAGCCATGCACTAACCCAGGACAATCCTGAGGGACTTATGAGAAAGAAAGTATCCACATCCAGAGAAAGAACTGTGGGAGCGGAAACACAGAAGAAAAACATAGGATTGATTATGTGGTTCGATGAGGATGTGATTAGGGTTTTATGTTAAAAGTTCACTCTACTGGAAATAGGTTTTGAACAGTAGTCTAGTAGTAGTTGTCTCTCGGTAACCGAGGATGACGATTGTCTTTGTGCGTTTTTGTGCACACAGACACTTGTGCATGAAGATTTAAGTGGAAAAGTTGATGCACAGAGAGCCCCACTCTCTCGGCATTGGAAGCCTGGGTCCAGTGGTACGAAAAGTCGTTACATCTGGAGACTTCCTCAGCTGCACTGGATGGCCGTGTTGTCTTTTGTGCTCCAACACGCCCTAAGCACTCCACAGTGCTTTGCTGCGTCGCCATCTCAGCCATTGAACCTTCTTATTGGTTTCTTCCGCATGTTCAGCCAAAGCAGTCTTCACATGCTAGGTGAGCAAAGCCCTAGTTCACCAGGGGTCGATGACACGATGGCTACCCTCACAAGGTTTAGCCGGCCTGTTGAAGCTGTTGCCCGGGGTGTGGCCACTGCCACATGCTAACAGCTACTAGGAGCCACAAGTGAGAGCTGGGTGTCAGGTGAGGATCAGAGGCTGGAGGGCTGCCCTAGAAGGGCACGACAAGCCCTCCATACCAGAGATACTACCCCTCCCTGAACACCCCATACACCCCAGGTTTTGAACAATGATACATGTATAACCCAGTGGAATTGCTCGTCAGCTCTGGGGTGGGGGGAATCATGAATCATGTAACCATGGAAAATATTCTAAATAAAAACTTGGGTGGCCAGGAAGATGGTAGCGTCTTCAAAAGAAATAGGGAAGGGGGTATCGGGGTGGCTCAGTGGATGGAGAGCCAGGCCTGGAGAGGGAGGTCTTGGGATCCAGTCTGGCTCAGACACTTCCTGGCTGGGTGACCCTGGGCAAGTCACTTGACCCTCATTGCCTAGCTCTTGCCACTCTTCTGCCTTGGAACCAATGCACAGTATTGATGCTAAGATGGAAGGTCAGGGTTGTTTTTGTTTTTTTAATAGGGAAATTTGGAAGAGAGATAAGTTTGAGGGGAAAGATAACGAGTTCTGTTTTGGTTGGGGTGAATCGAAAGGGTTTATGGTTGCCAGTTTGACATGGCCACGAGGTAGCAGGAGGAGCAGGCCCAGAGCTCAGAAGAGACTGGAGTTGGCTATGTAGAGCCTGGAGCTGATAGGGTTGTTGGGTGAGAGTGTAGAGATCTGTGGGGAGCACCCACAGTTAGGGCTGAAGAGCCAGCAGAGAAGACTGAGAAGGAGTGACCAGAGGAGGGGAGATGGGGCACGTCCAAGCTCCTGCCCAAACTCTTTCCAATTCGGTGGTGAGGGGAGTTTGGGCCACAACAAGGCCGGGCTCCTCGGGGCTCCTTCCCTATTTCCCGATAGCGAGGGAACTCCCTGGGATTTTGCAGACTCAGGCAAGAGGCGACACATCTTCACGAGTGTGAATCTCCCTGGGGTGACTCTGGTTGCTTCTGTGTTAAACGGCTGCCTCTCCTGGGGTCTGGGAACATTCCAACTTGCGGGGGATAAGGGAAGGCCGACTCAATTTCTGGGCCAGGGTGAGATGTGGAGGCACGTGAGTGGAGTTATCCCAGGGCTTTAGGGAAAGTGTCATGGAAGAGCCCTCAGGTACTAGCTGAAGGAGCTGGGGCAGTCCTTGAGCCACTCCTGGCTTGCCATTCCGCCGGAGTAATGCCCCTTTTAGTGTCCAGGTGTAAAATGCAGGGTTGGCTTAGAGGCTTTCCAGTCCCCTGCCTCGGAGTGTGTGGCTGACAGCATGAGGAAACATGGCGGCCAGGTGGTGTGGTGGGTAGAGCACTCACTGCTTGGAGTCAGGAAGACCCGAGTTCAAATCCTTACTCACTGTGGCTTCTTGGACAAATGAGTCCAACCGAGTCACGCTCGGTTTTCATGTGTAAAATGGTGGGAGGTTAGACGCGGTGGTCTCTGTGGCCCCTTCCGGCTCCAGGGGGCCTTAGGACCTGCCTGCAGGAGGTTGTCAGGGCGCGATGCGGCCTCTGCTCCCTCTCTTCCCTCCCACGTTCTGTAAGGCCAGAAGAAAGCTCCCATTCAGTGCCCTGTTGGCCCGCCCTCCCGCCAGTCCGGGCCCAAGGGTCCAGCAGCAGCCTGGAGGTCAGAGGTGGGCCAGGGGGAGGAGTCTCCCCGCTTCTCCTCACTGTCTCTTTTGTGGGCCCCGAGTTCCCTGTCCTAGATTCCAGCTCCCCGGAGCCCACGGAGCGAGCTGGCCTCCCATCTGTTGATTCTCCGTGCGCTCTGACATCACGAGGGTGACCTAGAAAGGAAGAGGCTCGAGGCGCCCCCGCCCCCTCCTCTGAATCTCGAATCCCTCCTTGGGAGAGATGCCGAGGGAGGGCCGGAGAAGCGGGGAAGAGCCGGGCAGCCCGTCCCAGGCCTGCTTCCTCTGCGAATGGCTCAGCCTCAGCCCTTCTCCTTGGGCTCCCCGCCTCCCCTCGGCCCTGCCTACACCTGCCAGCAAAGGACAGGTTTGAGCAGGCCCCTCCCCCCTCCCTGTCGCCTCCAGGATCAAATTCCGGTTCTCGCTTGGCAGGGACACGGTTCCTCGCCGCGCATGCTCCGGGGTCCTCGCACTCGCCTCCGGCTCCTCCCTGATACCCCTCTCCACGGGCTCCGGGGCAGCCCCGAGCACAGCCAGCCTTGGCTGAAAACGCGGGGTGAACGGATGGCCTGGGGGGGCCAGGCTGCCTCTCTCCCGCATCCCATTCTGAGCCCCGTTTGACCCTTTCCCCTGCGTGCAAAGGACCCCGGCCCCGACTTCCAGGGCTTGATGTGGTGCCCAGAAAGGCCCAAAGGGAGGGGCAGCCTTCAGTCTCCCCGAGCCCCGGAGGCCAAGTGGCGCCGCGGGGAGGGGCACCCTGGCAGGCTGCCCGTGAAGCCAGCGTGTGCCTCGGAAGAACCCGGCCGGGGGCGCCCTCCAGGGTCACGTGTCCAAGGCAGAGGCCGGGGTTTGGCTCCAGGAGGGGTCACGGCGGGAGAAGGGCCCCCCCAGCCGGCCATCAGTAAGGGGCTTCCGTTGTCCCAGCGCCCGAGGCGAGTTCTGGCCCCGCTTCCAGGCCGGATCCATCTGGGAAGTGGCCGGCACTAGGAGGGACCAGAAGTGTAGAAAGAGCTCAGCCAGCCGGACCATCTGCCAGTAGGGAAGCTTCGGCCCTAGCGGCAGCTCCAGGACTCGAACCTGGGACTGCCCGTGGCGGGCCCCTTGGGCCCTTTGCCCCAACACAGCCTCGGGGACTCCGCAGGCCCTCCCCGCCGCGGGGGCGGCTGGAGCTTCAGGGGGGCTGCCCCCTCCTGTGGGCTGACCGCACACCCTGCCTGGGGAGGCCGCTGGCCTACACATCCGGGGCCTTATCGGTGCTTCTCCTGCCAGCCTCCTGGGGCCTCCCTGGCTTGGGAAAAGCTCCTGGTTCTCCTTATCACCCGGCCTGGGCAGAGGAGTCGGGACAAGCGGGCAGGGGCCAGCCGGGGAGGCTGGAGGGACGAGGCTGCAGCGGCCTGGGCGGAGGCCCCGCTTCTGGGCCTGCCTGCCAGGCTCATCCCCGGCCGCCGCCTCCCTGCCACATCCTTGTCCTCTGGCACCCCCCCCCCCCCGGCCCTGGCGGCGGCCCTTTTCTCCCTCTTCCCAGTGGGATGAGGTCACTTCCTGGGGGAGGCAGCCGTGCCCACCCCGGGGCTCTCATGGTGAAATGGGGCGCCCCCCCCGGCTGCAACCCTTCTGGGGGGCTTTTGAGCCCCACCTCCTTCCCCAGCCTCCCTCTTGGCCCCCGGCGGCCAGTCTCTGCGCGTGTCCCGCTGCTTCTTAGACCCAGTTTGGAGAGGCTACCAGGGGGTCAGGAGGTCTCTGCCGGCCGCCCAGAGCGCCCGCATCGTCTCTCGGTGGCGGGGCCACGCGGGCGGCGCGGTCACGGCCGGCCGGACCCGGGCCCCGGAGACTCCCGGGGGGCAAGATCCAGGGGGGCCGCTGCTTTTCCGGGGGAGCGTGGCCTCCGTCTCCCCTGCTCCGGCCTCCCTGCTGGCCCTTCTCGTTCTCCCCGGAGGCCGGAGCGGGCGGGGCCCCACGGGCTGGTCTCGTCTGTTTGCAGGAGAGCGTCGCGCCTGCTGAGCCTCCCCGGACGCGCCAGCCATGCCCGGGATCGTGGTGTTCCGCCGGCGCTGGTCTGTGGGCAGCGATGACCTCGTCCTGCCCGCCATCTTCCTCTTCCTCCTCCACACCACCTGGTGAGTGGGGGGCCCCTGCCGTCCCCCGGGGCAGGGAGGGGGGAGGGGCCCCGCCGGCCGGCTCGCCCGCTGAGCGCGGCCGGCGGCCGGCGCAGGTTTGTGATCCTCTCGGTGGTGCTCTTCGGCCTGGCGTACAACCCCGACGAGGCGTGCTCGCTCAACCTGGTGGACCACGGCCGCGGCTACCTGGGCATCCTCCTGAGCTGCATGATCGCCGAGATGGCCATCATCTGGCTGAGCATGCGGGGCGGCATCCTGTACACGGAGCCCCGCGAGTCCATGCAGTACGTGCTCTACGTGCGCCTGGGTAAGGCCCTGCGGCGGCCCCGCGCCCCTCGGGGGGGTGCCCGGGCGCCCCGCGGGGGCTCAGCCTCTGCTCTGCTCTCTCGCAGCCATCCTGCTGATCGAGTTCATTTACGCCATCGTGGGCATCGTCTGGCTCACCCACTACTACAACTCCTGCAACGACGTCACCGCCAAGAACGTCACCCTCGGTACGTCCCGCGGCCACCAAGGGCGGCCGTGGGGGCACCAGAGCCTCCCCGGAGAGGGGGGGGGCCAGCTGGGCAGAGCGGGGGCGCCCGGCAGGCCGCGGCCAGCCCCCGGCCCGGCTGCCCCGCACCAGCTGCGCTTGCCTCGCTCCGACACGGACCGTGACTTCTGCTCTCCCGGCAGAGTCGGCCGCTCATCCGGCCGATGAGAGCCGTGAAGCGCCCTCGCAGAGCCCCTCCGGGGCAGCCGGGCCTCTCGGGCATTCTGGCACTGGGGGGTCAGGAGGTCTGGGTTTGGGTCAGCTGACCCCGGCAGGCTGGGCGACCTCGGGCCAGCCGTCCTGAGACCGCCTGCCTTGTGACCCGGGGCAGCGAGAGACCGGACCGAGGCCCCGGCGGCCTCCCCTAGCCCACCCTCTTACGCGTCATCATCCATCTTGGGGGGTTAGGCTGTACGATGGGAGAGGACTTGCACCCCTGTGTCTGTGCGATCGGGAGTGCTCGGCGAGGGCTCTCAGCCCCCCGTTTTCTACCATTTGAAGAACAGAGGGGGCGGGGGGGCCGGGGAGCCAGGGGGGCCGGGGGCGGGGGGAGCGGGGGGCGGGGGGGCGGGTGGTGGGGGGCCGAGGGGCCGGGAGGCCAGGCTCCATACAAACCCTGACCATCTTCTTCCCACCCTACCCTCCCCAGGAATGGTTGTCTGCAATTGGGTCGTTATCCTGAGCGTCTGCATCACTGTCTTTTGTGTCTTTGACCCCACGGGACGGACCTTCGTCAAACTGAGGGCCACCAAGAGGAGGCAGAGGAACCTTCGGACATACAACCTGCGGTCAGTCAGGCGGGCTGGCGGGCGGCCAGAAGTGGGAGCTCCTTGTCCCCTGGGGGCAGAGCTCTGGGTCTGGGACTTCAGGGGAAGGAGAGAAAAGAAGGGTCAGAGGCGTCCCCTGCTTTGGGGAGACCATTAGGGTTCTCTCCCTCTCCCTCTGCTTCCCTCTCACTGTCACTGTCTTCTTTCTCTCTCTCTCCCTCTCTCTCTCCATCTTCCTTTCTCTCCCCATCTCTTTCTCTCTCTCTCTGTCTCCCTCCCTCTCTCTCTGTCTCTCTCTCTGTCTCTCTCTCTTCATCTCTCCCTGTCTCTCCCCTCTCTGTCTCTGTCTCTCCCCTCTCTGTCTCTGTCTCTCCCCTCTCTGTCTCTGTCTCTCCCCTCTCTCTCCCTGTCTCTCCCCTCTCTGTCTCTGTCTCTCCCCTCTCTCTCCCTGTCTCTCCCCTCTCTCTCCCTGTCTCTCCCCTCTCTCTCCCTGTCTCTCCCCTCTCTCTCCCTGTCTCTCCCCTCTCTGTCTCTGTCTCTCCCCTCTCTCTCCCTGTCTCTCCCCTCTCTCTCCCTGTCTCTCCCCTCTCTCTCCCTGTCTGTCCCCTCTCTCTCTCTCTCTGTCTCTCCCCTCTCTGTCTCTCTCTGTCTCTCTCTCTGTCTCTCTCTGTCTCTCCCCTCTCTGTCTCTCTCCTCTCTGTCTCAGCACACATACACAATGATATGGGGCAGGTCCTGAAGGGTTTGAAGCTTTATCAGGGAGGGCTCCTTGGAGGAAGGGGCTTTTGCCCCAGATTTCTAAGTCAAAAGGAATCTCACGAGATGGAGAGGATGAAGGGGGCCTATGAGGCGGGAATGGAAGCAGCCCCCCAGGAGTGTGTGGCCTGCGTGGCCCCCCAGGCCGTCAGACTAAGGGCTGCCCACCTGCCCGGCCTTGCAGAGGAGGGGGGCCGGGGGAGGGGGCAGCGGAAGCCGCCTGGCCTCCCTCGCAGTTCTTGGGCCCTTTAGGGCTCTCGTGGCTTCTGGGCCGCCGCATTTGGGCTTTGTGGCCGCTAAGAAGCTTTGTGGTGGGTCTGAGCTCTCCGGACTTCCCTCAGGGAGTCGGGTTCGGCGGGGCCATCCGGGGACCGCGGAGAGGCGGAACGAGGGAGCCAGCCTCGGCTTGGGCAGAGCCAGAGAGGGACGTCCCCTCCGCTCCCGGCTCCGCTCCCCCCAGGCGCCCCCGCCATCCCTGCCCCGAACCCTGACCCTCGGCTCTGGCCGAGGCCTCCCAGGAGCAGCGGCGCCCTGGAAGTCTTTCCTCGCTGCGGGCCGAGGGGCGCCCCGGACCCCCGTGGGTGCTCCGTGGCGTTCTTCCCCTCCCCTGGGGCGCATCGCCTTCCCGCCTCCTGGCAACTCCCTTGTGGTGGGGGCTCGTGCCCCTCCCCTGGCCGGGATGCGGAAGGGGAGGAGGCGGAGAGCGGGTGAGCGGGAGCCCGAGGCTGGGGGTCTCTGTGGGGGCTCGTGGCCCGGCCCGCTCCGGCCTCCTGGCGGTGCCTCCCGGGGAAGAGGCCTCCCAGGGGCCCCCGTCTCTGTTCTTGGTCTCGGGGACCCCCCGGAGCCCCCCGACTCTCTCTTCCTCCTCTGACCCTGTAGGCACCGCCTCGAAGAAGGCCAGGCCACCAGCTGGTCCCGCCGCCTCAAAGTGTTCCTGTGCTGCACGCGGACGAAGGACTCGCAGTCGGTAAGTGCCCGGAGCGCGGCGCGTGGCCCCTGGGCAGGGCCCTGCCACGGGACGTGGGAAGGAGGCCACCGGCCCCCGCGTGCCCTCCGCCTCCCCGAAGTGCCCCTTCCTTTGCGAGCCTCTCCTCTCGCCCCACCTCGGGAGGCGGGGCCACGTCCGGCTCAGTACGCTGCCACGAGACGCCCGAGCACGGGGCGGAGCTCCTTCCGCTCACAGCTTGCCCGTCACGGGCCGGCCACAGGCTGATCTGTTTTTCGGCCGCAGCGACTCTTGAAGATCATCTACTAAGGTGCAAAGGGAGCCCCCCGTGATGAAATCGCGGAGCGAGGAGAGGCGGCGCAGAGCAGCGGCAGCAGCCAGCGTGGCCCCTCCGGGAAGACTGCTGTGGACGTGGCACCCGTGGGCGTGGCAAGGGTTCCGGGGGTGGCGGCGGCTGTGGTCGGGCCCCCGTGGCAGGGCATGGAGGGGCGGCCGCGGTCGGGCCCCCGTGGCAGGGCATGGAGGGGCGGCCACGGTCGGGCCCCCGTGGCAGGGCATGGAGGGGCGGCCGCGGTCGGGCCCCCGTGGCAGGGCATGGAGGGGCGGCCGCGGTCGGGCCCCCGTGGCAGGGCATGGAGGGGCGGCCGCGGTCGGGCGCTTCTGGCAGGGCATGGAGGGGCGGCCGCGGTCGGGCGCCCGTGGCAGGGCATGGAGGGGCGGCCGCGGTCGGGCGCCCGTGGCAGGGCATGGAGGGGCGGCCGCGGTCGGGCGCCCGTGGCAGGGCATGGAGGGGCGGCCGCGGTCGGGCGCCCGTGGCAGGGCATGGAGGGGCGGCCGCGGTCGGGCGCCCGTGGCAGGGTACAGAGAGGGAAGGAGGGGGAAGAGCACCCCCAGTCCTTGAGTTCTGGAGCGAGTGGGCCAGACTGTTCTAGAGTCCCCACTGGGGGGGGGGGGGGGTCGAGCACTCGGGACACCGAAGCCGGGGGCTGTTGAATGTCCATAAGGGTGGCTTGCTGAGCGCCCTACAGGCGTCGTCGCATGGATCCTCACACGGGAGCTGCTGTGATGATCCCCATTTCACAGAGAAGAAAACTGAGTCAGAGTCGCCTGCCTCGGCCCCGTGCTCGTGAGCCTCTGAGGCTCGATCTGAACCCGGGTCTTTCCGGCGCCTTTGCATGGTGCAGTGTTACGGCCCGGCGGGACCTGAGAGCAGAGGAGAGCCGGGCCCGCGGACGGGCTCGCCGCACGGGGTCGCTCAGTGGCCGCGTCTGAGCCGTCCCCCATCAGCCTGGGGCTCACACGGTTCCGAGAGGCCCGTGATGGGAAGCTGGAGGCCTGGGCCGGGCCGGGCCAAGAACGCAGGACGGCAAAGCCGAGGGGACGCGGAGGCCTTCTGGGCCCGGGAAGCCACTCGCTCTGCAAGCTGGGAATGCGCCCGGGGGAGGCTCGTTCTTCTGTGGCCCAGAGAAGGGCCTCACCCGAAGAGCCCCGAAGCCAACGTCCCGGGTCTGCGCGGCCCCTCCGCGCTTGCCCGCGGGCTGAGAGCCGCAGCAGGCTTTGGCCTCCTTGTGGAGGGAGGCTGCGGCAGGCGGAGACCCTTCCTTGGGCAGCCCAAGCGAGGATGGACTCGGACCCTGGAGAAGACGCCAGAGGCCCCGAGAACCACCTCTGAGCCTGCGTGGCCCTGGGATGCCGGCAGCCGCGCTGAGCACGAGCGCCACAGGAGTGGCCGGATCCCCGTCCCCCCAGACTGCAGAGGAGGAGGCTCGGGGCCTTTAGGGGCACACCAGCGCCGAGGACGCGCGGCGAACGCCCGGAAGAGCAGCCTGTGCCAGGATGGCTGGCGAGGCAGCAGGACCAGAAGGGGCGGCCCACCCAGATCCGAGCGCTCCTGCCAGCCTGTGAGCTCCAACGAGGGTGCGCCTGGGGGCCCCTCTTGAACCCAGAGCCTCCAAGACATGCAGGAAGCGTCGTCAGCCCTGGGCCTTGGCCTCCACTCCCGTGCCGGGGCAGGAAAGGGCCAGAGCCCGGGCAGAGAGATCCGGGAGCGCGAAGAGGTGGCCAGGCCTGTGCCCAGAACCAGAGCCATCGAGCGCATGGACATTGGAGCACCCGGCTCTGGAGGGATCCCGAAGAACCAGCTGGATCAAAGGCGCCGGGACTCCCGCCAGTCCCCAGAAGCAGGGACGTGGCGCGGAGGAGGCTCAGGGAAAAGCGGGCACTGGGGAGCATGGGCTCCCAGGAAGATCGGGGTGCTGCCTAGTGTGCCCTCCCCAGTGCTGGGAAAGAGGCCTGGCCATGTGGCGCCTGCTCACGTGGTCCTCGCCATCTAGCTAAGGGGAAAATGGCCTGTGGCACCTGCTCACGTGGTCCTCGTCACCTTATGGGGAGGGTGACCCGTGGCAACTGCTCCCATGGTCCTCGTCGCCTTATGGGGGGTGTGACCCGTGGCACCTGCTCCTGTGGTCCTCGTCACCTTATTGGGGGGTGACCCGTGGCACCTGCTCCCGTGGTCCTCGTCGCCTTATGGGTGGGTGACCCGTGGCACCTGCTCCCGTGGTCCTCGTCGCCTTATGGGGGAGATGACCCGTGGCACCTGCTCCCGTGGTCCTCGTCGCCTTATGGGGGGGGGGTGACGCGTGGCACTTGCTCCTGTGGTCCTCATCGCCTTGTGGGTGGGTGACCCGTGGCACCTGCTCCCGTGGTCCTCGTCGCCTTATGGGGGAGATGACCCGTGGCACCTGCTCCCGTAGTCCCTGCCATCTAACTAGTGGGGATGACCCGTGTGCACGCAGCCATGTGCTGCGTGCCTAGGCAGAAGAACCCTCCACGCATTTGTTGCTCACCTGCTACATGGCCGTGTGCCCAGTCCTGGGTGTGAGAAAAGGAACACCGGCCTGTGCTCAGGAGAGTGTGCAGGAGATCTAGACAGGGTTTGGAAGGCAGCCTCAGAGAGTAGGTCCCAGGAAGGCCTCCTGCCCAAGGCAGTGTCAGAGCTCCTTTCTGGAAGGAGGCCAGGGAAGGTAGGAGGGCATTTCAGGCGTCGGGAGCAACTGGTGCAAAAGCCCCAGGGCAGGAGATGACTACACCATGCACTGCCTCGTGGGATGCCAGAGGAGGTGGGAGGGGACTGGTCTGGACCAGGCAAGACCTCAGACCCCATCCTAGCAGTACCGGTACCAGAGAGCTGTGGGAGTTTGCCAAGTGCAAGGACGAGCGGCCTAACGAGTCAGGGGCAGACGGGAGGGCGGAGGGAAGACCAGACGCCAGGCCCGGCGGGCTTCCCAGAGGAGGTGACTCTGGGTCTCCGCTCCCCTCATCCTCTGCGGATTTTGCAGGATGCCTACTCCGAGATCGCCTACCTCTTTGCGGAGTTCTTCCGGGACCTGGACATCGTGCCGTCCGACATCATCGCGGGGCTGGTGCTTCTGCGCCAGAGGCAGCGCTCCAAGCGCAACGCGGTCCTGGACGAGGTGAGCGCGGCGTGGGGGAGGGGACGTGGAGCTGGTTTAGGGCGGCGGGGGGGCTCAGGGCCGGGGTCCCTGGGGAGGGCTGGCCGCTGACCCGGCCCGCCTCCACCCGTGCCTCTCTTCCAGGCCAACAATGACATCTTGGCCTTCTTGTCGGGGATGCCCGTCACCAGAAACACCAAATATCTGGACCTCAAGAACTCGGTGAGTCCAGAACCGGCTGCCCAGATCGGACCCGTGGAGGGCCCTGAGCTGGCCCCGGCCGTTCTGTGGCTCGGGTCTGCCTCACCCCTTCCCCAACACCTCAGCACCGCCCCATGCCCGGCTCCCTGTCATTCCCCACTTCTAGGCCTTTGCCTGGACCCCGTCTGCCCTGCTGCACTCTCACACTTTCTCCCTGTCGGGGCAGGAGCCCGCGGGCACCCGGCCAGGCACCGTGCCAGGGAGGGCTCTTCCTCGAACACAGGATAATTGCCTTTTCCACAGTTCCTGAAGAGCAGATGGGCAGGCGGGACGTTTCCGCCCCTCCGGGGCCCAGGAAGGCTCCCCATTAACTTCCCCATGAATCATCGGCCCTCTTT